>NW_028230449.1:9185073-9312868 GCF_043228905.1 Azolla caroliniana | reverse complement strand
GTGCGCTACGTCTCGTCGGTGGCCTTGAGTGGAAGGAGGTTCGGTTCTGCTTACCGGCCAGGCAATCGGTGCACTTCTCCAGGTGCACATGCTTCACTGGGATGAGGTTGTCTTCTGCAAGCCTCTTCATCCCCTTCTCACTCATGTGGCACAGTCTTTTGTGCCACATTCAACTCTTCCGGACATAACCGGGCATTCATCAGGTACAGTGTGTTGTCTTTCCGGGCCCGAGCCACTATCAGGCTCCCTTTGCTGAACTTCATTACGTCGTTCCGGATGCTACCTGTGTAGCCTTCATCGTCTAGCCTCCCGACCGAAATCAGGTTCAATCGAACCTCCGGAACGTGTCGGACATCCTTCAGCAGCATTTTGCATCCGGTTGGGGTTGTCAACCACACGTCTCCTATGCCGGCAATCCGGCACGTACCTTCATTTCCCATCCGACACGTTCCGGAGCAGTAGAGGAAGTGTCCTACCGGCATCTGAAGGTGTTCGGGTGTCTCGCATACGTGCATGTGGCAAAGGACCGGAGAGGAAAGCTAGATCCGAAGACCCGGCCATGCATATTCCTCGGTTACGGCGACGACGAGTTCGGCTACCGAGTATGGGACCCGGTTGACAAGAAGATATTCAGGAGTCGAGACATCATCTTCATGGAGGACAAGACACTTGCCGACTGGGAGTCGGAGAAGAAGATGAAGAGCTCCAAGTCGACCGGTGAGGATCAACTCTACGAGGAGCAGTCCCGACCGGCAAGAGACCGGTTAGCACTCGAGGATCCGGCCAAAGACGGTGAAGAAACAGAACCGGCCGAAGAAGATGAAAAATGAAGATCCTCCATCTTGATCTTCCAGTCGGCGTAATTCTGTGCATTCAGCACCATCATCCCCGGCTGCCCGCTGCCGCCGCCTTCCATTTTCTGCAGCAGTTCGCTCTGATACCAGTTTGTTGGGAATCAACGCTTCGATTCACCTTCTTCACTCGGCCACAACCGAGTAAGCGCGAATCAATGGAGCAGAAAATAGGAACCACACGGAGAAACAAAACGCGAACACACAGGGATTAACGTGGAAAACCCTAGACGGGAAAAACCACGGGAGTACAAGACTCCAAACCAACACTATACAGAGAAGTATACAATGGCGAGCTGCAAGGCGACGACCTTGAGCTCGCTGTCCTCGCCACAGGAGGCGGAAATACACAGAGGCGTCGTCCTCTTCCTCTCTCGCGCTCTATCTCTCTCTCTCTCTCACGGCTGCTCTCTCTTCACTCCTCTAGAGTGGAAAAACAGAAAAATGATTAGCAATGCCAAAACTGTTTGCCCTAAGTCATATTTATACATATATGACTTTAGGGCTATTTACAACTATGGCCTCAGGGGCCCTTAGCAGACATATTCACGGATATGTCCCTGCATCCGGATCTCTCTCCGAGTACATTCGTCATCCGACTCCGAAGTCGGGGTCTTCATCATCCGGTTCCGAAACCGAAACCGGGCTCGTCGGCATTCATCTCCGACATCCGACCATCCCATCCGAAGGGACCGTAATCCAACATCTTTCACAACTCTCTTTTAGAACCTTGCTACACCAACTTGATTCCCAATCCTGTCGTGTCGCCACCGCCTCCTCTCCAAATTGTTGATGGCCCAGAGTAGGAGGTAGCTGCCATTCTCGATTCTAAGATTGTGTGCAATAATTTGTATTATCTAGTTGATTGGCTAGGTTATACCCCAAGCGATCGCACATGGGAACCCGTCGATAATGTTTGTAATGCTCAAGCTCTTATTGATGACTTCCATCGTTGACGTCCCAACAAACCCAGCCTTGCATTGTTAACAACTCCTTCCACTCGTCGTTTAAGAGGAGGGACAGTGTCATGAATCCGTGAACATTATGCTTCACCTAGACTTAAACCCAAGACTGTGCGATGAACACATGACCATTATGGTGTCACCCGAACTTGAACCTCAAGCCTTGTAATCCATAGTTGAAAACCTCAACCATTAAGGTAGGTTATTGTTGTATGAAAAGATAAAAGCTACTTTCTATATTACATTGATTATTGTAAAAACTCTAGAACATTCTAGAACATTATAGATATCTCTAAGCTATTCTATAGGAACCTATAAATACGGGCACATATGTATCCTCAAATCAATTCGAATCAACATCAGTCCTTAGCTCCAAGCCCACCTTGTATCCAACTCATCCTTGTAATCATTCTGTTCTTATAAACCCACTCTTCTCTTTTCAATCCATTCCCCTCTCTTCTTCTATTATTTTATACCTTCCTTCAATCGTTCAATCTCTTACTTTGTTCTAACGGTTGGCGCTCAAGAATACCAATCGGTTTTCTCGGAGGTCCAATGCTTAAAAGAAAAGTTTGTAGCGCTAGAACAAGAAAATCAATGTATGTAGCGCTAGCTCCAAGCCCACCTTGTATCCAACTCATCCTTGTAATCATTCTGTTCTTATAAACCCACTCTTCTCTTTTCAATCCATTCTCCTCTCTTCTTCTATTATCTTATACCTTTGTTCAATCGTTCAATCTCTTACTTTGTTCTGACAGTTGGTGCTCAAGAATACCAATCGGTTTTCTCGGAGGTTCAATGCTTAAAAGAAAAGTTTGTAGCGCTAGAACAAGAAAATCAATGTATGTTAGGGGATCTTCAACAAGTAGCCCTAGAAAAACAATAACAACACGGGGAACTAACGTTAGGTGTTCAACAAGTTGAAGTGACTATTGTGTTATTACAACAACAAGGATCAAGCACTCAAGGTACTCCCAAAGAACCCAAGATCGGTCTTGCTATGAAACTGGACGGGACCCGAACACAGTTTAGAGGATTTCTTAATCAGGTTCGTTTAGTGATTGAAATGCATCCTTCTCGATATCCCACCGATGCATCACGAGTGGGGCTAGTAGGCACGCTACTTAGTGCCACGGCTTTGACATGGTTCGTCCCCTTGTTAGAAAAAAACTCTCCTTTGTTAAATAATTTTGAAGAGTTTATTAGCGAGTTTAAAGGCTGCTTTGGAGATACCGATAGTGTTAGGATGGCAATCAACAAAATCTGAAGATTGCGTCAACGTGATCGACCGGCGGATTTCTGTCTTCTTGCCATCGATATTCCCTGGGATGACCAAACATTAATGGAGCAATTTCATAATGACCTACGTAAAGATGTCAAGGATTTACTCTTGACCTTCCCCGAAGAACCCAAGTCATTGACAAAAGCAATCAATCATGCGGTACGATGCAATAACCGGCTCTTTGAACGACATTTGGAATGTCTTTCCAAATGTCGAGGACAAGATCGGAGCCCACCTACGCTTCAGTTGTAGCAAAGCCTTTCCCAAGGGAGTCATTTAATGCGTCTCCAGCAAATACTCCCACTCCAATGGAAATCAACACCACACGTCATCACGGACCACTATTGGAAGAGGAAAAGTAGTGACGAAGAGCAAATCAATTATGTCTTTATTACGGTGGACTAGGGCATATTGTAGCAAAGACCGACTTACGAGGCACATATAACCTCTTATGGGTCCGCCCGGGAGATGAATGGAAGACCCCTTTTCTCACCCGCTACAGGCACTTCGAGTATACGGTTATGTCATTCGGTCTCACCAATGCGCCAACAGTCCTCTGGCACATGGCAAGTGATATATTCCGAGATCTCTTGGATATTTGTTTGATCATCTATTTGGATGATCTACTAGTTTATTCAAAGACTCAAGAAGAGCATGATTCTCATGTACTATTAGCACTAAAATGACTTTGAGAACACGGTCTTTATGCAAAACTAGAAAAATGTAGTTTTGACTGCAATCAGGTGGAATTTGTAGGCTATGTCATCTCATCGGAAGGCATCTCCATGGATCCAACTAAGGTCAAAACGGTGGTAGAGTGGCAGACTCTCTGTTCATTGCGAGATGACATGCAATGTTTTTTAGGCTTCGCAAACTTTTACCGCAAGTTTATACAGGACTACTCAAAAGCTTATTTTGCCTCTCACATAGCTTGCCAAGAAGGGGCAAGCGTTTCTTTGGTCGAAGGAAGCAGACACGACTTTTGTAGCATTTACATCAGCTCCTATTCTAGCTCATGTTGATCCGAAAAAACCGTTCATCATGGAAGCAGACACGTCATATTTCGCCCTTGGTAGCATTCTGTCACAACAAGGCGATGATGATAAACTACATCCTGTGGCTTTCCACTCGCGCAAGTTTGACGCCGCCAAAATCAACTACGAGATACATGACAAGGAGCTATTAGTAATAGTGGACTCTTTTGCACAATAGAGGCATTTTTTAGAGGGATCTTTTCATCAAGTCACCGTATTTGGTGATCACAAAAACCTTGCCTATTTCTAGAATGCACTTGTATTAAATCGATGACAAGCTTGGTTGGCCCAATTCCTCACTCACTTAGATTTCAAAATTACATATCGCCCTGGGAAATAGCCAAGGAAGTCAGATGCGTTATCACGGCGCTCGTATCTAGCACCTCGTCCCGATGATCCAACATTCGATAATCAAAAGCAAGTCATCCTAGGACCAGCACGACTACAAGCAACGTGGCCCAGGGGCTTCACTGTCAAAACTTGTATGATAGCATGTGAGTTCATCAAAAGGGTTTTGAATTAATCAATGAGATACAGAATATATATATATAAGGGTATTAATAAAGATTTGAAAATATATTTACATGAGGGTATTATCAATTATGTTGGAAAAAAAAATGACATAAGCCCATGAAATATTGGATATTTCAATGAGATAGTAAAGAATATATTATTATGCAAACAATACTCAAATTTGGAGTAGCATATATACATACATATACATGCATGCATGCATCCATATATACCTACATTCAAACATTACATCCATGAATATGTATATACATACATTACACCCATTTATACATGCATACTGACTAAACATAAATATATGTACAAATATATATTACCATATGTAAATATGTACATACACATACATACATGCATTACATACTACATACATATTAGAATCGGCCATATATATTGACATACATAAAAATTAGATATTACATATATACATACACATCCTTACAAACATATTTTATATATTACATATTACACACATATATTATTATACACACAATTATATACAAAGTTACAAACCAAACACAAAAAAAATTTACATATTATATATATACACATACATACACATATACACACATTCCATACATACAATACAATACAATATGTACATACATACACACACAAACATAACACACATCACACATGCATATCACTTACATGCATATATCACACATCACACATACATATAGTCCTACATCCATGAATATGTATATACATACATTACACCCATTTATACATGTATATTGACTAAACATAAATATATGTACAAATATATATTACCATATGTAAATATGTACATACAGATACATACATGCATTACATACTGCATACAGATTAGACTCAACCATATATATTGACATATACATATATACAAAATACATACAATAAAATTACATATTACATATACACATACACAAATGCATATATACATACAAAACACATAAAAATAAATTACATATTATATATATACACATACACATACATATTAATACCTAAGATTATATACTATATATATATACAAATCTTCATACTTACAAACAAGTTACATATATTACATATATATATACGTGCACACACACATAAATAAATTAGATATTACATAGCATATAATCCATACCTATTACACAATATACAAATTTACACATACATAAATTACATATATACATGATACATCTATAGATACATACATAGATATATTACATATACACATACATATCACCATATATATAGATTATACTAGACTATACAAACCACAATACTTACATATATACATACATACATACACACATTAGATATATGTATACTTTTACACACATTTGATATATCTATAGTTACACATACATTAGATATGTATATGTATACTTACATATAAATAAATTAGATATTACATAGCATATAATCCATAACTATTACACAATATACAAATTTACACATACATAAATTACATATATACATATATAGATACATACATAGATATATTACATATGTACATACGTATTCCACATATCACCAAATATATAGATTATACTGGACCATACAAACCACAATACTTACATATATACACACACATGTTAGATATATGTATACTTATACATACATTGGATATATACATGCATATTACAAACATACATCCATATACAAGCCATATACATACTAAACATGGAAATATCCCAAAAATATACATACATAAATACATGTACATATGACAACATACACACACACACACACATACATATTGTGCACATATTACAAACACATTCATACTCATTGAATCATGTATATTGACATATACCTATATGCATACACATACATACATTACATATGTACATACATATTCCACACATCACCATATATATACGTACATATGCCTACACTATTATAAGTTTTACAAACATACATCCAGACACATATCATCACAAACTACAATACAAACATAGTGTCATGTGTATACCAAACCCAATAAGCTTTATGGTGATTCGAACCAATGATCTCCTCAAAGGAGGCATACAACCCCATCCATTAGGATACATCATATTGTATATGTTAAATAATAAATTCTATTATATCAATAGGAAATACATATAATAATATTATTGAAATGTCGCCATCTTGCATAGGCTAACGCATGATTGCCAAGGGGCATGTTTGCATGAATGGCAAGTGACGATCATGCATGCCTATGAGGTGGCGAGCATGCACGTATCGAAACCATGCTATATAAACATGTATTTGACTATTGATGAACCATTCTAGTTCAACACCAGTCTTCGGCATATTCTTGTAAACATTGCTCTTGTTGTTAATACATTATCAAATTCTTCTTATCTCTCTCCTATTTTTTGCTTCTCATTCTCTTCTTCATTTTAAAACTCGTTCCTAACTTTGGCCCTGACAGTTTGAACCAGAATCTTCCTACCTTCTCTCTTTCTTCCTTGCTCTCTCCTTCTCTCTCTCTTTCTGTGTCTCTTTCTGAATCACTCTCTTCTCCTTCCTTCTCCTTGAGAATCTTGCCAAACATTATCCTCTCCATGGAGTCAGTTAGCAAGCAAGAGTATGTTCGAGTTGTCTCTAAACTAGAGCATCTCGCATATAAGTTTGTGGCGTTACAACAAAAGAATCAACGATTGCTTGGAGATTTCCAACAAGTAAGCATAGTGTGAAAGATTATGTGCGGAAGCAAGGAGAAACCGAACACAGAAAACACGCAGATTTAATGGAGAGCTTGAATGTACATAGTACGCGGGAGAGACAAAGAGAGAATACACAGAAACTCGATTACAAAATAATACTCAATCTGTACATAGGATGTGCTCAGTGAGCACTTTTTATACAAGTCCATACGAACTGACAGAAGTACTGACACGTACTTCAATGCTCATAAGTGAGCTCTACACTAACTCCCAAAATGTATTCCTCCTCGGAATATCTTCCCAACGGCCTCGCGGTTTACGCACCGCTACGACTTCTCGTTGCGTACCGGTCTGCGCACCGGTTTACGCATTTGGTTTTCGCACCGGTCCGACCTAACCGATCGATCCCAACCGATCCGGTTGTCGGCCTGCACAGCCGATCCGGCCAATGTTGAGCTTGTATCTCAACACTCCCCCTCAAGCTCAACTTGAGGTTCCATCTGCTCTTCCGGATCTGTGCTCCAGTTCCTGCTGGTTTCATGCCTCTCTCGCGCTCCTCGACCCGTTCGATTCCGCACGTCTCGACCCTTCCAGTCGGCTTGTCTACTCACACGACCCTTCTCAGCTTCCTTGTTGTTGCAGTGTTGGTGCCTCTTCTGATGCCTTCTCTTTCGCTTGGCCCTTGGTTGATTCAGCGTATCCGAATCAAACATCCGAACCGACTCGGCTTCCTCCGATCGGTTTTCGCTCTCGTCCGAGTTGGCTGTCTCCAACTCGTCTTTAGTCTTCTCGTCCTTGGTTGGCTTCGGCTCTTTCTTTCGACTACTCCCCTTATGTCCGCTTTCAGAATCTTCCGCGGGTCCGCCCTTGACTTCTTCAGCCGATCCGAAATCGAATTCATCATCCGACTCAACGTCACGGTCTTACGGAACTTCTCTCCCCCTTCCGTGGTCATTCGGGACGTCTCTCCCCCTCAAGTTCGGCACGTTGAGGTGGCGCAACTGAAGCGCACCCGAGAATTGCCGCAACTTGTCCAAACCAAGAGGCTTTGTGAAGATGTCGGCGGTCTACCGATCCGTTGGAACATATTGAAGTTCGACTTCACTGGAGAGTACGTGCTTGCAGACAAAATGGTAGTGCACCTCAATGTGCTTAGTCCGGGCGTGGAAAAAGGGGTTCTTTGCGAGCTGGATGTTGCTGAGGTTGTCGCAGTAGATTGTCGTTGGATCGGATACCTCCACCTACAGATCCTTAAGTAGTTGCTTCAACCAAATGGCTTCGCATGTCGTGACAGCCGGTCCTCTATACTCGGCTTTTGTGCTCGACAGCGCAATTGTCAGCTGCTTCTTGCTACTCCACGCGATCGCGGTACTCCCGAGAGAGAACACAAAACCGGACGTGGATCGGCGATCACCGGCGTTTCTGGCTCAATCAGCATCGGTGTAACCGACCAACTACGCCGCAGTGTCGGCCCGATATAGTAGCCCCTAGTCCTTAGTGCCACTGACGTACCGGAGGACGCGTTGTGCGCACTGAAGGTGCTCCTCAGTCGGTCGCACCATGAACTGACTGATCACCCCAACCGGGTAGCTAAGATCTGGTCAGGTGATGGTCAAGTATATAACGCTTCCGACGATCTGTCGGAACCTCGTCGGGTCGCATACCTTTTTGGAGTTGGGGCAAAGCTTGACGGTTCTATCCAGAGGAGTCGAGATGGACTTACAATCCGCCATCCCGAATTTGAAGAGCATACTCAGCATGTAATGTCGTTGGTTGATCAGTATGCCTTCGGGGGTGCGGATCACTTCGATCCCGAGGAAGTAATGAAGGTCCCCAGATCCTTCATGTCGAATGACGCCGCAAGTTGGAGCTTGACACGGTTAATTTCACTAAGGTCGGCGCTGGTGATGACCAAGTCATCAACATAAAGTAAAATGCTAGCCAACCCGAGTCGACCTTTCCGGATGAACAGTGAGGAGTTTGATTTCGACGTCCCAAAGCCCAACTGATGCAATCGTTGCGTGATCTTCGCATTCCAGGCACGCGGGGCATGCTTTAGTCCATAAAGGGACTTCTTAAATCGGCACACCACCGAAGTGTTCGTTTTGGAGTGAAATCTGGGGGGTTGTACCATGTACACCTGTTCCTCGAGCTCACCTTGCAGGAACGCATTCTTTACATCCATTTGATGTAAGTGCCACCCTTTTGCCGCTGTGATCACGAGCAAGACACGGACGATCGTCATCTTCGCGACTGGCACAAACGTCTTATCGTAGTCGATGTCGTGTTTTTGTGCATAGCCTTTCGCTACTAACCGGGCCTTGTATCAGTTACCGGAGCCGTCGGTGTTGTACTTGACTTTGTACACCCACCTGCATCCGATCGGCTTCACACCCTTCGGTGCGTCTCTGGCAATGCACGCACCTCTTCTTCCATTGCAGCATGCCAATTCGCATCCTCCGCCGCTTTTGCATAGCTCTCCGGCTCACACACTTCCGCTACGCGCGTCATGTACGCATAGTGATGCCCATGTACTCGTTGTAACCGAACCACACAACAAGGTTCTTCATGCGGGTAGATCGGCATAATTGCTCATTAGCCGAATTTGAGGCCTTCTTAGCCGACGCAGTCTTCACTCCCGAAGACCCGTCATCACTTTCCTCGGAGTTGGACTCGCGTCGATCCGACTTGCCCTTATCCGTGCCGTACTCCGGCATTTTCTTCTTCCCTTTTTCTTTGCGCGTAAGCCGTCTCCTCAGCTTCCTATGCGGGGAATGCACGGCCGAGTCCCCACTACTCGCCGGCTCTTCATCGAACTGGTCGAACCGACTCAGTCGTCCATTCAGTCCGCTTAACCGAAATGAAATTGAACTCTCTTCGTAGGTCCCGATTTCAGGCCCATCTAGAGGCATCTCGGCCTCGCTAACCTCATCGTCAAAACCCGGATTGGAGGTGAGGTCCGGAGTCAGAGGCAAGTATCAGGACGCGAACTCGTCAAACACAATGTCATGGCTCACGCGCGCTTGTTTGGTGCGAGGGTTATAACACTTATAACCCTTCAGCTCGTCCGAGTAGCCAACCAAGATACACTTCTCGGCTTTCGCGTCCAACTTCCTCCGTTTCTCCTTCGGTACATGCACATACGCAATGCTACTGAAAACTCTCAAGTGTCGTAGATTCGGCTTCCTTCCAAAATACTGCTCATGCACCGACACTTTGCCTCCGATCCGATTCTGGATGTATACTGCGGCCAACATTGGGCAAAGTAAACCGATTTTGGATGTAAACTGGTCCCCATACATCGGAATGTATCAAGTCGAGCTTGTTCCGGCTCCGGTTACGCTCGTTAGGGAAAGGAAGTCGGTGTTGCTTCCCTAGGTGGCAGACTTCACAAATTTGTGCCTTCCGGCCACTAAATTTGGGCAATCCGAACACCACCTGTTTCGATTGCAGGTCTTGAAGTCGTTGATAGTTGACGTGGCCTATCCGCTTGTGCCATAAGTCGATATCCGACTCGACTTTTTGTCCTTTCGCGAACATTACGATGCCACCGTCACTGGAGTCGAGGATAAACATCCTCCCGTCTTTGTGCCCTTGCGCAATAACTCGGCCTTCTTCCTCGATGAAGCACCCTAGATGCGTGAACCGGACTGGCATTCCCTGGTCAACGATCTGTCTGACCGACACCAAGTTCTTCGTGATTGTCGGCACGTGTAACACGTTCATGAGTTTCCCTTACTGCCCAACATGGCTCAAGGGAACTTCACCGACATTCGCGATCGGATGCGGAGTGTCGTCTCCGGTTGCGACTACTCCCAGTTGCATTGGTTTTTCCAGGTACAAGAACCACTCCTTGTGCCACGTGATGTGGTTTGACGTGCCGGAGTTGATGTACCACACCGCTTTCAACTTTGGGGTGATCTTCTTCATCGAGTTTGCTTCGTGTCTCGTCACGAAGACTGAGCCTTTTTCAGTTCCTTCGGCGTAGTGTGATCACTGCCAATTACCCTTGTCGATCTGTCCGGAACCTAATTCGGACCCGGTTCTCTCCGAATCGGCGCACATTTTCCAGCACTCGCTCTCCTTGTGGCCTTTCTTGCCACAGTACCAGCATTCCACGACGAATTTCCCATGCCGGTTCTCGTCGCCTCGACTTCCCTTGTTTTCGGAGAGTCTGGAATTGTTGTCGATATCATTCGGTGCCTTCTTCCTTGATCCTGTCGGCCGCCTCCATTGCGCACTGACTTTCCTCGTCCGCCATGACCACGGGGCTTATCTCCCCCCGTGTACAACATCTTGCTGTCGGCTTGCGTGCTCGTCGACGCACCCGCATGGTTTTCCTCTATAAGGAGCATCGACTGTAGGTCAAAAAATGACGATGTATTCTCCCGTGTACACACAGCAGTTCGGAATGCTCCGAACTTCGATGCCAGTCCCCCAAGACAGATCTGTACCATCTTGCCTTCCTCGACGTTGAAATCGATGGAGGCTAAAGAATCACATATATCTTTGATCTTCGAGGTGTAATCGGTCACCGACAAGTCGCGTTGTCGTAGGTTGCTCAGCTCCTGTCAGAGTTGAAGCTTCCTGGCTGTAGTGCTTGCGGCGAAAATCTTCTTCAGATTTCCCCAAGCATCCTTCGGTATTTTTGCATCCGGAATGTAGCTTAGGAGCTGTCTGCCCACACAAGACGCAAAGCAGTATAGTACTCTGCTAGCCGACTGTTCTCACACCGGGAAATCTTTGTGTGTTGATTCGGGTGCTGTGTCATTTGCTCCGTCGAGATAGCTCCAGTAACCAAGCCCGAGCAGGTACTGGTGCATCTTATAGGACCAAGATGCATAGTTGTTTCTGTTGAGCTTCTCCGTCGGAAGCGAGGTAGCCATGCCTATATCCATCGGTTTTACCTATTCTTCTTGGTTGGTTTTTCTTTTCAAGCTATGTTGGCTGCAGAGGTTCTCAACCCTCGCGCTCTGATACCATGTGAAAGATTATGTGCGGAAGCAAGTAGAAACCAAACACAGAAAACACGTAGGTTTAATAAAGAGCTTGAATGTAAACAGTACGCGGGAGAGACAAAGAGAGAATACACAGAAACTCGATTACAAAATAATACTCAATCTGTACATAGGATGTGCTCAGTGAGCACTTTTTATACAAGTCCATACGGACTGACAGAAGTACTGATACGTACTTCAATGCTCATAAGTGAGCTCTACACTAACTCCCAAAATGTATTCCTCCACGGAATATCTTCCCAACGGCCTCGCGGTTTATGCACCACTACGGCTTCTCGTTGCGTACCGGTCTGCGCACCAGTTTACGCATCCAGTTCTCGCACTGGTCTGGCCTAACCGATTGATCCCAACCGATCCGGTTGTCGGCTTGCACAACCGATCCGGCCAATGTTGAGCTTGTATCTCAACACATAGAAAAGGCACAACAATATGATGAGTTATCGACACGTGTATTGCAACTCGAAACAACATTGCGGTCTCTTCATCAACAACCTTCAACGCAATAAACCTCTCCGAAAGAACCGAAGATTTGTTTACCTCGGAAGTTCGATGGTAATCAATCACAGTTTCGAGGGTTTCTAAACCAAGTACGTCTAGTAATTCATATGCACCCTAATTGGTATCTGACTGATGCAGCTCAAGTTGGACTAGTTGGGACCCTCTTAACAGGAACTGCATTAGCGTGGTTTGCACCACTGCTAGAAAAGAAGTGTCCTCTTCTCCAAGAATTCGAAGGTTTTATTAGAGAAATTCAAGGAAACTTTGGAGACATTGATAGTGTTAGAACAATGATTAACAAGATTCGAGGACTACGTCAAGGGGACCGTCCTGCCTCTGCCTATGCCACAAATTTCTGCCTCCTAGCTTGTGATATTCCGTGGGATGAAGAAGCCCTAATGGATCAATTTCTCTATGGACTAAGAAATGTTGTAAAGGATTTGCTATTACCTTTTCATGAAGATCGAAGATCACTTACAAAAGCGATAAGTCGTGCAGTGCGATGTGACAACCACTTATTCGAGCGACGTTCGGAGCGTCAATTAATGTCACAACCAAGAATGGATCAAACATATGCTTCGATAGTAGCCTCGACACCTACGAGCACTACCCAAACTTCACACCTGATTCCATCAGGTGGTCCGAGTCCAATGGAGATCGATGTAACACGTCGTTGAGGGCCTTTATCTAAAGCTGAGAAGCAAAGACGTCGAGCAAACTATCTATGTTTGTATTGTGGTGGTCCTGGACACATCATGATCACATGCCCACATAGGCCAAAATGACAAGTAAATCAAGTAAGTATTAGTGAGAATCTTCATTCCAATTTTCTAGTTAAATCGTCTAGCCCTAGTAGTCCCACATGTCATGGTCAGTCCAATAGTTTTGAAGTCTTGAGTCAACTTGATGAAATATTAAACGAATAAGTCCAACCAAAATCGAAGCCATTGGTTGGACAATCCTGAATACATAAAGTCAACCCCAAGTAGTGGTTCCATTTTATCGAATCATGTTAGCAGAGTTTTTTCAACACAAGTTGAGCTTAGCACTTCTAGGTGTCATCGAGTTCTTGCCTCTGCTCTCTTAGATTCAAGAGCCAACTCTTGTTTTACGGACAAAGAATTTTCTTTATCCGAGAAAATCCTATTGAAAAACCTCCCTTGCCCTGCATCTGTTGTAGTCATTGATGGTCACCCTATTTCATCCGAGAATATAGTTGAAGAATCTGAGCCAATTTAAGTAGTTCTTGGTAGCTTTGCTTGTATGATTTCCTTCAATATAATTAGTAGCCTTGAGCATCCGGTTATCATTGGTTTGCCTTGGTTTGAACTTCATAATCCTGAAATTGACTGGAGAAATCAAACAATCAATGATATCCAACAGAAACCTGAATCCAGCTGCCTTGTTACTACCAACCAAGATTCAAAACCTCACCAAATCTCGCCCATCTCTCTACAAAAATTACGAGAAGACGGGCAAAAAAATGAAATGTTTGTCTTTGCAGTAATAGCAAACCCATCCTCTAGCTCACAAGGGGCAGGTACTCCCCTCCCTACCAAGTACTTGGATTTTGAAGACATCTTCAACAAAGCTAAAGTTAGTTCTCTCCCAGACCATCGACCTTATGATTGTCCTATCGATCTACAACCTCGGAAATAGATATGCTAAACAAAATCGAGGTTCGAAATAGATATGCTCTACCCTTGATTTCGAGTTTACTATAGCGTCTTAGTGGAGCGAAAGTTTTCACGAAGCTAGATCTTCGAGGTGCATATAACCTTGTTCGGATACGTCCAGGAGATGAATGGAAGACAACATTCCGTACTCGATATGGACATTTCGAGTACACAGTTATGCCTTTTGGTCTCACGAATGCACCCGCGGTTTTTCAACACATGGCGAATGATATTTTCCACGATTTTTTGGATTCATTCACCATAGTATATCTTGATGAAATCTTGATCTACTCGAAAACTCAAGAAGAGCATGACATACATGTCTGCCAAGTCTTCCAACGCCTACGAGAATATGGCCTCTATGCCAAACTTGAGAAATGTAGCTTTGATCAAAACCACATGGAGTTTCTGGGGTATGCGGTTTCACAACAAGGTATATCTATGGATCCATCTAAGGTTCACACAATTCTAAACTGACAACCACCTCGTTTAGTGCGTGTTGTTCAATGTTTCTTAGGATTTGTGAATTTTTACCGCAAATTTATCAAGAATTATTCAAACATTGTGATGCCTCTCACAGAGCTTACACGAAAGAACAAGTCATTCACATGGAGTTCTAGTGCAACCAAAGCTTTTGAAAGCCTAAAGAGTGCATTATCTTCTGCTCCAATTCTACTTCATGTTGACCTTGAAAAACCGTTTATCATTGAGGTGGATGCGTCTGATTTTGCACTAGTAAGTATCTTGTCACAGACAGGAGATGATGGGAAGCTACATCCAATTGCTTTCCATTCACACAAATTTGAAGCCGCAGAGATCAATTAGGAGATTCATGACAAAGAGCTTCTAGCCATTATAGAGGTGTTTGAATAGTTGAGTCATTTCTTAGAAGGTTCTCCCCACCAAATCATTGTTTACAATGATCATAAAAACCTCACATACTTTCAAAGTGCTAGAGTCTTGAGTTGCCGCCAAGCTCGTTGGGCACAGTTTCTAACGCATTTTGACTTCGTCATCACATATCGCTCAAGAGTACAACAAGGAAAGGCAGATGCTCTCTCACGACGATCTTATTTGGCTCCACAATGAGGAGAGCCCACATTTGATCATAAAAAACAAATCATCTTGGGGTCTAATCGGTTACGACTATTAACTATTAATGCCTCTCAAGCATTTGAAGATTCTAGTCTTCTTGATTCAATCCGAACAAATATCATTTCTGATGAATTTGCTCAAGATGTGTTGAATCAGATAATTTCAGATCGCGCTTCTTCGTCAAGCTCCAAGAATCCTCGTAAAGGTTATAACCAATTTAAATGGGATAATGGTTTACTTTTTCGCAACACTCTTTTGTATGTCCCAAATGGTTCATCTCGACTTCAAGTAATGCAATATTGTCACGACAACCCAATGGCCAGGCAGTTTGGAATCCACAAAACTTGGAGCTAGTTTCTCGAAACTATTGGTGGCCTCACCTTCGAGTGTTTGTTGAAGATTATGTTCGTAGTTGTGATGTGTGTTGTCGGTCAAAGATTCCACGGCATCGACCATATGGGTTATTACAACCATTGCCAGTTCCTATTGGTCTGTGGAAATCCATCTCGATTGATTTTATTACAGGTCTTCCAATTTCGAAGAGTTTTGATGTTATTCTCACTATAGTAGATCGATTCACAAAGATGGCGCATTTTCTTCCATGCACGAAAACCATCAACAGTAAAGAAACTGTAGACATCATTATGAAAGAAGTATTTCGGCTTCACAGTCTTCCAAATGACATCATTAGTGATCGTGGCCCACAATTCATCTCAAAATTCTAGAAACACTTCCTTGAGATGCTCAAAATTTCCTGTAAAATTTCGTCAAGCTATCATCCACAAAGTGACGGTCAAACCGAGCGGACGAATCAAACATTAGAGCAATATCTTCGGTGTTTCATCAATTACCAACAGGATGATTGGGTGGATTTTTTGCACTTTGCAGAGTTTACATACAATAATTCAGTTCATTCCTCAACAGGGTATACTCCATTTTTTGCAAACATAGGATATCATCATTGTTGGACAATGATGGCACATCCAGAAATCTCAAAAAATCATGTTCTTGAAGATCGTTTGCGTCAACTCCAAGATGTGCATGTTGCACTTTCTCAACATTTGCAAACTGCTCAAGACACACACAAAAAAAAGCCACAGATTGTCACTGTCTCGACTCTTCACCAAAGGAACCGAAGTTTCGAATTGGGGTTCGGGTCTGGTTACTACGACGTAATGTGAAGACTACTATACCTTGTGACAAGTTGGATTATCAACGACTTGGTCCATTCATTATCTCCAATTAGATTAATGATGTTGCATTCCACCTTGATCTACTCCACAGATGCATCTACATCCGGTATTTCATGTTTCATTGTTGGAACCCTACATTGGTAGTTCCATTCCAAATCGGGTTGTTTTACCCCCACCTCCAGTTCAACATGATGATGGCCCAGAATTTGAAGTTAAAGCTATTTTGGACTCCAAGATAATACGTAAAAACCTTTATTATCTCGTGGATTTGTTAGGATATACACCAAATGATTGTACCTAGGAGCCAACTGAGAACCTTGATAATGCCTCTAACTTGGTGGCTGAATTTCGTTGCCAACATCCAGATAAGCCAAGTCCGAATTCATGCATTACGACTCGTAGAACTCGTCGTCAAAGGAGGGGAATGGTGTCATGTGTATACCAAACCCAATAAGCTTTATGGTGATTAGAACCCATGACCTCCTGAAAGAAGGCATACAACCCCATCCATTAGGATACATCATATTGTATATATTAAATAATAAATTCTATTATATCAATAGGAAATACAAATAATATTATTATTGAAATGTCGCCGCCTTGCATAGGCTAACACATGATTGCCAATGGGCATGCTTGCATAATTGGCAAGTGGCGATCATGCGTGCCTATGAGGTGGCGAGCATGCACATAGCCAAACCATGCTATATAAACATGTATTTGACTATTGATGAACCATTTTGGTTCAACGCCAGTCTTCGGCATATTCTTGTAAACATTGCTCTCGTTGTTAATACATTATCAAATTCTTATTATCTCGCTCATATTTTTCGCTTCTCATTCTCTTCTTCATTTTAAAACTCGTTCCTAACTTTGGCTCTGACACATATATACATACACATACATAAATATTACAAACAAACATCTACACACTCATGTATGCATATATGCATACACTGTTACACATATAAACATACATACATAATTACATTACATATTACATATATACACATGTACATTCATGCATGTACATACAATGTACATACATTGCATATGCATATATTACAATCACACATTCATATACATTGAATCATGTACATTGTCATATATAATCATACACATACATACATTACATATATATATATATATATATACATTACATATGCATAAATACACACACACACACACACACCTACATATATTCTTTTATACATACACATACCTTACATATGGATATATGCATACACATATGTACATTTGTACATAGACATACATATACTCATTTATACATTGCTACATATACATACACATATATATACATAGATATTATGCACATATTACAATCACACATCCATACACATTGAATCATGTACATCTGCATATGCATATATGCATACACAACATACATACATTACATACATGACATATGCACACGTATGTACATTCGTACATGGACATATGTATAGTCTTTTATACATTGCTACATGTACATACACATACATACATACATACATACATATATATGTATATATGTTTGTTTATATATTATACATACACATACATACATATTACAAACAAATATCCACACACACATACAAATATACATACATTACATATTACATATGTAGATTCATATATTCATTCATTCATGTTTATTCAGGCAAGCATACATTACATATATATATTCATTCATTCATACATGCATACATTACGTGCACATTCATACATAACATACATTCATACTAAACATAACATTCAAACATTCATGTTTTGTTAATTTAGATTTTTGCCTCCTCCTTTGCTTCCTCCTCTTCTCTCCTCATTGCCACTATCGCCTCTTCTCCCCTAGTTGCTTTTGTCCTCGTTTTGCCGCCTTGGGTCTCGATTTGTCGAGGACTGTGGCCTTGTCGTGCCGCTTTTGCTCACCATTATTCTCTGTCTGCGTTGCCACAACTAAACTAAAAATATTTTACAAGTACACATAAGTACAAACATCATACATATATAATGCACACATACATACACCAACACATAAATTCATAGACACACGCACGCACGCACATGTACATGTATACATACATACATAAACACACACACACACACACACACACACACACACACACACACACACACATAACATATACAATCATACACACAGGCCATACATACAATAGAATACAATATGTACATACATACACACATACCTATATACAAATATATACACTTACATACATACACATTTACACATATAACACTTATATACAATACAATATGTACACACATACATACATACACATGGAATACAATACAATACATACATAAACACATACACACACACACACACACACACACACACACAAACACACACACACAGTGTGTGTGTAGAATATACATACACATATGGACACATATATATGTTATATGGAACAAACATACACACACACACCATAACATCCTATACATACAATAAATGCAAGTAAATAAAATAAAATAAAATATGTACATAATACACACATACCTATATACACATGTAATACAATCCATACAATACCTATATACACATATAACACATACATACATACACATATACACACATAACACAATATGTACATACATACACACACACACACACAATGCAATTAAATAAAATACAATACAATATGTACATACATACACACACACACACAATGCAATTAAATAAAATACAATACAATATGTACATACATACACACATACCTATATAGATATGCAATATAATCCATACAATACCTATATACACGTATAACACATACATACATACACATCTACACACATAACACAATATGTACATACACACACACACACACACACACATAACACACATACACACATGCATACATACACACACACAAGCATAACAAACAACACACAACACACATGCATATCACATACAAACATAACAAACAACACACATGCATACCACATCCAAACATATATGATGTATGGAACATACACACACACACACACACCACTGTTAAGAGTTTATCACTAATCAATAGACCAAACTAAAGTAAAAGATGGAAAATAGAATGGATAGAAGAACCCGTCCCACCCAACCACCCCTGAGCTATGATCTACACATAGCCAACCTACCACCGACGTCCCACACCGCCGGATATTAGGATGACTAATACCTTGGAAGAGATAAACACGATCGTCGAGACAAAAGCCTAGCCTACACCATCGGTGTCTAAGACAACAACCTTCCGACGTAATGTCCTTATGAGGGTAGCTAAGCCTCATATTTATACCTTTTCCTAGGCCCCTAGAATAGATGTACCTTTCTAAAAGGCTCTCCATTCATTGGTTGTCCAAATCATGATAGTGCATGCACATATCATTCCATCTATCCAATCATTAGTCCTCTTTTTAACATTAGTGAACATACCCTTCACTAATGTAAATATTAGTGACCTACCCTCACCAACGTTATGTGTACATAACATACTCCCCTACTTCAAAAGATTGCACACTTGCAATATAAAGTGAGGAAATTGTGCCTTAAGAGTATGCTCGCATTCCCATGTGGCATCATCAATAGGTTTATCCATCCAGTTGATCTTGAATAGCCGAATCTCTTTAGAACGTAAACGTTTAGTAGGAGAATCAAGAATTCGTTCAGGAACATGAGGTTTGTAAGAAAAATCCTCTAATGTTACAAGATCTTGGATTGTGATGGTGTTATCACCAAAGCCTAAAAATGGTTTTAGACGATTGACGTGAAAAACAGGATGAATACCAACGTTACGGGGTAAGGCAAGGTGATAAGCAGATGACCCAACCTCCTTAAGGATTTCAAATGGGCCACAATATCGTGGGGCTAACTTAGCACACTTGCCCATAGAGAATGACATAGAGTCAGTAGGGACATGCAAATTTTTTTTTGTACCAGTAGTAAATGCATGAGGATGTCTATCCTGATCAGCATAAAATCGAGCACGATCTTGAGCCGTCTTGACATTCTCTTTGGCAATATGCAACATTTGGTTCATGTCTTGCAAAAAATTGCGTGTATTGTCTAATGTATCACAATGAATCGTGACATCAACTAGGGCACATGGCTGAAAACCATACATCAACATAAAAGGACTATATCCAATGGATGTATGTTTAGAGCTATTATAGGCAAATTCTAAGAAAGGAAGGTATTTGCAACATAAGCTCGAAGCATGTCCTCAATAATTTGATTAACTTGTTCAGTTTGTCCATCAAACTGAGGATGATCTGCGGAACTCATGCTCAACGTAGTTTTTAGTTTCTTAAAGACTTGAGTCCACAAGTCACTAGTAAACTTGGAATCTGGATCACTAACAATACCCATCGGTAATCCATAAAAGTGAAATAACTCATCAACAAATTGATAAGGCAATTGTTGAGCGGTTACCATGGTTTTAGTAGGAATAAATCTAGCCAATTTTGTTAGTCTGTCAATGACAACCCAAATGGCATCATGACCATTCTGTGTACGAGGTAAACTAACAATCCCTAAGAATGATCGCAGTTCATGAATATTACGAGGAATTGGCCAAAGTTTAACCTTTTCAATACCAGAAGGTTTAATTTCAACACCATTTTTCGTAATTCAATGACCTAGGTACACAATAGATTTATGGAAAAAATCACATTTTGAATGTTTTGCATAGAAAGAGTTGTCACACAACTTTCGCAAAACAAATCGAACATGTTGAACATGATCTTGCAAGGTACGACTATATATAAAAATATCATCCAAGAAGATGAGAACAAAATCACCAAGTTGATTTCGAAAACTTCATTCATCGCTTGTTGGAATGTGGCTGGAGAATTAGTCAACCCAAAAGGCATGACTAAAAACTCATAATGGCCATAGCGCGTACAACAAGAGGTTTTAGGAATATCATCCTCGACAATGTGAATTTGATAATAACATGTTCGTAAGTCAATTTTCGTAAAATATCGAGCCCCATGCAAACGATCAATCAAATCATTTTATTCAAACGGTGATAACTGATACACATCCGCCATGAACCTTCCTTCTTCTTTACTAATAGAACTGGCGCACCCCAAGGTGATTTACTATACCTAATGTGGCCCATACTCAAGTATTCATTAAGTTGTTTAGATATCTCATCCTCTTCTAATCGACTAAGTCGGTAAGCTGGAATGCTCACAGGAGCAGCATCGGGGATGAGTTCAATTTGATGGTCCACATTATGTTTTGGTGGTAAAGTAAGCAACAATTCGTTAGGAACCACGTCTTGAAAATCATCTAAAATAGAGTCGAGCAATCGTTGTTCATAATGTGGTAATGGTGTGGGGTCAATATTAAAATAATAAAATTGAAGCCCAAGATCAATTACACACGAATAAATTAATAAACTAGAATACTCACTTAAAGATTTAGAAGACACAAGTGAACGAGAAGGAAGTTTGGAACATTGAATAAAATGTTTACAATTATTAAGTTCAAATGTCATTGAGTGATTAACCCAATCAATGGA
This sequence comes from Azolla caroliniana, assembly GCF_043228905.1. Taxonomy (NCBI): domain Eukaryota; kingdom Viridiplantae; phylum Streptophyta; class Polypodiopsida; order Salviniales; family Salviniaceae; genus Azolla; species Azolla caroliniana. The sequence goes on along the minus strand of NW_028230449.1, from coordinate 9,290,588 downwards.
CAAAGAAGGGTTTTTATTAAAAACCCAAGGGTATCCTAAAATGACATCTACGGATTGTAGTTTCATAACATGAAAGTCAAGCTTCTCCAAATACGTATCTATTTGAATTGGCAGTTGAAAAACAATGCCACTGATGTATTCAAGGCTTCCATTTGCCATGTGAACTTGATAGATATGATCACTTGAGTTTATGTGGAGTTCCATTTGCTGCACAAAGTGATCATTAAGAAAATTGTGAGAACTACCGAAATCAAACAACAAATGTGTTTGTGTTCCATTGATATACCCTACTGCTCGGAGTAAATCATTAGGTCCAAGTAAATGTGAAGGAAAAGTGCATTCACATGAACTTAAGTGGTTGTTATGAACTTTAACAACATCAAAAGATTCACCTGTGTGACTCATAGATTTGTCTTGAGGAGGGGTGGTTATTGACTTCCTCTCAAGACGACGATAGGTATCCTTTGTGTGGCCTCGTTTCTTGCAATATGCACAGAAGAGGTTAGGTTTCTTGGAGTCGTGGTCAAGAGTGTCATTGGATTGCTTACGTTTCCCAATGAACTTGACATTCGGAGTTTTGGCGAACTCGGGTTTATTGTGGTCTTTCTTGGAAGTCCTATGGTACCGAAGTACAATGTTGACGGCTTCCTCAAAAGTTGTGGGGTCCTTGTCATGGACAATCCAATGGTAATCCCCATTAGGAATACCATTCAAAAAGCACACAACAAACCATTTCTCACCCCTAAGTCTCGATTTTTGGATTTGGGTTTGAGCATGATGCACATAATCCTCGAGAGAGGTAAATGGCTTACTCAGCAATGTGAGCAAGTGTTGCACTTGTTCAGTTTGAGAAGGTGGCTGCAAAAACTGTTTCTTAAAAATATGAACGAAACCTTCCCAAGTTGTGGGTAAGTTCTTTGTTGTCCTTAGGCCGTGCCAGCAAGCAGCAGCTCGGCCACCTAACTCACAACCGACATAACCAATTTTTACAGCATCAGGCTTGGGGTGGAGCTCAAAGTGAAACTCCCAACAACCAAGCCAAGTGTTAATGGCCTCCTCGGTTCTTTCTTTCTTATCCCCCTCGAATGGTATTACTACAAAAGAAGGCTCACCTTCTTTCTTGGACTCAATAGTCAATTCTTGGAATTTCTTTTCCAATGCCATATTGGCCTGCCTCATTTCGGCCAATTGATTCAACGTAGTAGTGAGCAATTGCTCAATAGTGATCTCAGCTTGTGTGCGAGATGCGGATTGCAATTGAGAGGTCTCGGTCGGAGAGATTGCTCCAACAACGTTCAAAACTTGTTCCATGATGCAAGCTGTGGGTATGCAATATAAATGAGGTTTAGAAAATACACAAGCAAAATGAATGCTTGAAATTTTTATTGTAAGAACATTACCAAGAAAGCATCTCACGTCTTTACTCCTCTAGAAATATGAGATGTGATTCAAGATATGATAACTATGGTAACACTATGGTGTTTTAAAAACCATGGGGGAAAACATAGCTAAGATCTCTTTCTCGGATCTCTATCTTGAATAATCATGGCGGCTCCCCGAGGCTCAACCATGGTTCTAACATCAATGTAGTTTCTTAGTTAGCCTTATATTAGAATGCCAACCCAACATGTATTGATATGGTCAAGAAAGTGTATTACGTGAAAAAACAAGTTCACTCGCAAATAATATTCTAGTCTTGCGAGTAGCAAGCAAATGTTATCTTCCGTAATTTCGGTTCATCGTCCGAAGCCTAGTCGTTATCTAATGCACTTTCGATCAGTTGTTGATCGGCGTGTTCTTGGGTCATGCGGGCTGGGGCTGCGAGTTGGAGACGAGCTAGGAAGTTGATGAGTTCGTACACCGTGTCGTGCTGGAAAATGGCACCGAGCTCGTATACTTCCCCGGGAAGATCCTTCAAGGTTAGCACATCATTTTCCGAAAATCGCGATTGTTCCTTCGTCTTCAGTTGTGAGACCCACAGCTGGAAGTTGTGGTCATCTATGAACATCACGAAGTACTGCGATCCGGCATGTGACTTCGTGTCCACTTGACACACATCGGTATGCACCAGCTCCAGTGGTGCATTCCGTCTCATCTGTGGTCTTCACCGGAAGGAGGTCCGGTTTTGCTAGCCGGCCAAGCACTCAATGCACTTCTCAAGTTGCACGTCCTTCACCGGAATGAGATTGTCTTCGGCAAGTGTCTTCATGCCCTTCTGGCTCATATGACACAGTGTCTTGTGCCACAGCTTACCGGCAATGTTGGATGCTACGTTCACTTCTTCCCGGCATATCCAAGCATTCATCCAGTACAGTGTGTTGACCTTCCGGGCTCGAGCTACTATTAGGCTCCCTTTGCTGAACTTCATAACTCCATTCCAGATGCTACCCGTGTAGCCTTCATCATCTAGCCGACCGGCTGATATCAGGTTTAGGCGAACCTCTGGAACGTGTCGGACATCCTTCAGTAGCAACTTGCATCCGGTTGATATCGTCAACGACACATCTCCTATGTCGACAATTCGGTATGTACCTTCATTCCCCATACGGACACAACCGTGATCTCCGACTGCGTAGGATGAGAAGCATCTTCGGTCCGGTGTCAAGTGGAAAGACGCTCCGGAATTGACAACCCACATTGTCTCGTCGCCAACAAGATTTAACTCATTCTCCTCGATAATGAGCATTAGTGCTTCTTCACTTATCGCGATCGTCGACGTTCCTTTCCGATCCGGACCTCTACGGTCCAAGCCATTTGGGTCCGAACTCTACTTAGAATCGATAGTGTCGGTTTCTTTCTCTTTTCAGAAATGCCGACAATTCTTCTAGAAGTGCCCCGGCTTCCCACAATTGAAGCAAGTAGGCCTGCCCCTTGACTTCGACCTCATTCCCAATTTGTCCCAGTTTTGGGGACTCCGATACCGGCCTCTTTCCCAGTTGTGGTCATCTTCGGTAACCAAGGCCTTCGGATTGGTTTCAGACTCCCGATCCTTCCGGCGAGCTTCTTCATCTAGCAAGCTAGATTTTACCCTTGCAAGGGACAACTGTTTTCGTTCCGGCCCGGCGTTGCCCAACGTGACAACTAGCGTCTCCCAACTATCCGGGAGGGAACCCAACAGGAGCAATGTGAGCACCTTATCGGCGAGAGGTACTTCCAACGAGGTTGCTTGGTGTATTAACCCTTGGAAGGCATTCATGTGCTCCGCCATACTGGAGTCGTCCTAGTATCGGGGCCTTACTAGCTTCCGGAATACTAAAACCCAATTAGCAACATTCTTTTTCTGGAACATGATGTCGATCTTCTCCCAGAGTTCGTGAGCCTTGCTCTCTTCATTGAAGTTGTTGTACAAACTCATGTCGATGAAGCACCGGATGTACATCGTCATCTTCATCTACATCACCTCCTATGTCGCCGCATCGATCTTATCCGGTTTCTTGTCCCCGAACTGAACCGGCAACCAAAGATCTTTAACCACCAGCATATCCCTCATCTTTGACTTCCACACTAAGTAGTTGGAGCCGGTGATCTTGAACATTCCACCTAATGATTCTTCCATTTCCTGTGTTGTTCACACTAATACTAGATTGTGAGAAAAATAGCGCTCGGCCACAACAGAGACTTAAACAACGAATGGAAGAAAACAAACTCAAATAGAGATGACATAGGATGTTTACGTGGAAAACCCTAATAGGGAAAAAACCACGGGAGCTCACGGACTCCAAATATCACTATGTGAGAGGAAATACAAAGTGGGGGCACAGAGGCAATGCCCTCATGCTCGCGATCTTTGCAAGACGACGGTTACAACAGAAAGTGCTTGTAGCTACTCTCTTGCTCTCTCTCACTCTCTGTCTATACAACAGTTATTTCATATGACAACACACAAAAGTGATTGCCCTAAGTCATATTTATACTTATATGAACTTAGGGCTATTTACAAATATAGCCTTAAGAGGCTTACTCAAAACATATTTACAAATATGTCTTCACTTCCGGCTCACCAGGTCCATCCCATCCGGTTTACAGATCGCTTCATTCATATCCGGATCCCATCCGGAGGGACCGATTTCCCAACAGATGTGGAGGTTGGGTTTGGTGTATCGTCCTGCCATTCCTCGTGTGACAACTCCAAGGCGCGTTGTCGTTTGGCCTGACCGGGGGAAACAGAAAGCGCAAATGTTTGGCGTGGCATCAGTGTTTGGGGAGGATAGAGCACAACGATGTACTGTGTGAGTATCAGTATGAACCTTTTTCCTAATTGGAAGGAGGCGATGGCGGCTCAAACTCCTTCTCCGGTACTGATCCCCTAATCGATGGCTCTGCCTTGATAGGCTGTAATGATCAAGCCTGCTTTTTTGTTAGACATATTGTAGGGGTTGGCATGGATATAGGCTAACTCCAGGAGGATGTGGGCTAGGTTCCCAAAAAACTCATTGCTCGCCGAAATGCTGCTCCAAGATGTGTTGGAGCAGTGCATCGATGTCGTGCTCGTCCCCTCCCTGTAAACAAAGCGCCGAACAAATCATGTTGTTCATAATGGTGTCTGGGTTTAGTTTCTTTGCTATGGCTTGCGCTTCGGGGTGAGGAGCCGTGTCGAGAACATTGAGATAGCCTCCTAGGTTGTGCCTGGTGAGCCTAGTGCAGAGCTCCTGTGATACGTCAATCAGCATGTTGGATTTGGAAGAGTAAGAAAGTGCACCACATGGACATTGACAGAAAGAAAGATCTTGGTTGGGGAGAGGGTGTGAGCGAGAGAGAGTTTGAGCAGGAGGAGCGAGAGCTTGCTGGTTTCTGCAAAAGCGAGCGCTCTTCCTATAGGTGCTCCTTTTATGCAAGTGCCTTGATTTGTGAGATGTGCCCTTGTGCCCTATATTCAGAATCTTACCTACCATACTAGAAGTTAAGGTCCACGCGTTGTGTGCACCGTTTGTACTTTCTTTTCTCATGTGGCGTTTCTCGTCTTTAAATAGTGAGTGGGTCCTTTTTTTCTTTTTTTCTTTCTTTTAATATACACGTGGCCGGTAGGTGACAAATTACTGTGATTGGGGCATGGTGCCCCCGAAATCTTTGGTGTCACCTACCATGGTTTGCTCCCGGCCGTGTTGTTGTTCCACGAAGGGGTGTGGTGGTGTTGGGCCGTGGTACAGTGTCAACCGAAATCCGTTGACCCAATTCTTGACTGCTTCCCCTGCTAGTGTGCTGAGGTGGAACGTGTCGTTGTATGTGTCAATGATCCAAAATGGTCCCGTCCATTGGAACCGAAGTTTTCCCGACATTGTCTCTAGCCGTGTTTGAAACACTAGGACAGGTTGGCCAATTAAGGACTTTGCAGGATCACAGCTATGTCGATCTACGAAAGCATTCCGTCTCTGTTGGCCGTGTTCCTATTGGGTGAATCTGGTTATGTGCTCTTCCCCAAGTTCGAGTAGTTGTTCTGACTCGAATTCGGGAAATCGTTCAGTTATTTGCATCTGAAGACTTGGAATCTGGAACTAGATCGACATTACGGCTTCCAAGCCAAACACCATACAAAAGGGCATGGGCCCGATGCTGGTCTTGAACGCAGTGCGGTAAGCCCACAGAACACTATGCAATTTATCATCCCAATCTGTTCGATGCTCATTCACGATATTCTTGAGAATGGTCTGAAGGGTTTTATTCATAGATTCGGCCAAGCCGTTGGCTTTAGGATAGTACGGAGTGCTTTTCTTGTGCACTACCTCGTAATGAGAAGTTAAATCACAAATAAGCCGATTGAAGAAATGTCCTCCCTTATCACTCACCAGTTTGATTGGGCATCCTTAACGACACCACAAATATTCGTACACGAATGTGGCTGTTGACGTGGTTGTGTTGTCGCGGAGTGCTTTCACTTCTACCCATTTTGTGCAATAATCGGTCGCCACGATTATATACTTGTTACCTGTCCACATTGTGGTTGGTTTAAATGGCCCTACGAAATCCAATCCCCATTTCTGGAAAAGTTCCAAAGGGAGGATTGCTTGGTGCAGCATACGGTCTTGTTCGCTAGGTTGGCCCATGCGCTGACAGAGAACATTGCTTGCAGAATTCGTGAGCATCTTTTTCGTAGAAGGCCACCATAATCCTCTTTGCCAAATCTTCCGAGTTGTGGCATCACCCACGTAGTGACCGCTGGCAACACCGTAGTGGGCTTCGCATAGAACTGCATCTTTCTCAAATTGTCGTACCACGCATCTCCAAAGGCCGTCTGAGCCTTTGTGATACAGAGTGCCCATAAACAGACAAAAATTACGGCTTCGTACCGCCAATCGTTTCATGGCGTCTAACATTACATGTTCAGGTGGGAGGCCAGTGCTAAGGAAATGTGTCATTTCCGTAATCCAGGCGTCTTCGTGATCTGCAAGCAAGGTTGTACTGTGAACGATGAATAAATTAGTCATCATATTCCGTTTCAGCGGGCTCTCCGGAATCGAGACGGCTAAGGTAATCTGCTACCGCATGCTGGACCCCTGGTCGATGTTGGATGTCAAAGTCCAATTCTTGCAGGATAAGCAACCACCGTGCTAATCGACCGGTCAAGGACTGTTTGTTAACCAGGTAAAGAAGTGTCGAATGATCCACTTGAAATGTGAATTTTCGGCCAAGGAGGTAATGGAAAAATTTTGTAATACTGTATATCATTCCAAGCGCTTCGTGTTCTATGGTGGAGTAGTTTTTTTTGGCCGTGGAGAGTCGTCGGCTAGCGTAGTATACCAGACACTACTAGTTCGGAGGCGTTTTCTACGTTAGTACGCTTCCGATGGCGATGTCAGAAGCATCCACGAACACGTGGAAAGGTTGCGACCACTTCGGTGGTTCTACGATAGGGGCGTGTGAAAGTATCACTTTGAGAGAAAGATAAGCTTCGTTTTCCCTATCTGTCCACCGAAATGGAATCATGTGTGTAGCGGCATGCACATGAGTTGCGAAATCGGACTAGTAGCGGAGGATGCGAATATGCCACTGAATGTGTCCCAAAAATTTGCTAAGAGCTTTCGTCGTGACTGGGTCTGGAGCATTCAAGATAGCGTGCACCTTCTCGGAATCCATGGCTATGCTCTCCTGACTGACAATGTGACCGAGCAAGGTACCACTAGTTACGTAGAAAGCGCATTTCACCGGATTTAAGCTAAGTTGTGCGTGTCGGCATCGTCTGAGGCACAAGCATAGATGTTCGAGGTGCTCGATTTGTTGTCCATATATGGCAAAATCATCATGGAAGACTAGAATAAATGTTGGAATATAGTCCTCGAAAATTTCGGCAATTATGCGTTGGAAGGTGGTTGGTGCCGTTTTCAAGCCGAACATCATCACAAATGTGAGGAACATGCCCCATTCGGTGACAAAGGCCGTTTTCTCTTGGTCGTCAGGTGGCATCAGCATCCAGAACCCCATCCGTGAATGGAAGCGGAAATGCATCCATGATTGTGGCTATGTTGAGTTTACGGTAGTCGACGCACACTCAGATTTTCCCATTCTTTTTTGGCACGACCGTCGACTACAATGGGTCTTAACCAGGTTGCTCTTTCGACTGGTTGGATGAACTCTCCATGTAAAAGTTTGTCAATCTCTTCTTTTACCTTTATGGAGTAATTTGGATTCATTCGGTATCGCCATTGTTGCACTCCTCCTGCATACGTTTGGAGGTGGATCTGGTGTTGATAGTATTGGGGGTCCAATCCCTTCAATGTGTCACTGTATGACCATGCAAAGATGTGTTGATAGTCAGTGAATAGCCCGATTAGAGCTAATTGTTCCTTGGGCGCCAGATCCTTTGCTATTTTTACTATTTGTGGCTCGGTGGAGGAGACAAGATTGACTTCCTCTAGTGTCGTCACTTTGACGCGCGGAGAAATTGCCAATTCCCGATCGAGCGTGTCCCGGGCGTGTCCTCACTCCTTCACGGCTTCGGAATCTGGTTCGTGTGGAGCTTCGTGGTTGGTTGTGCTGGTGTCAGCGAGTTATGGCTCCACAGCCGTGAGAACATCTATTTCGAATAGAGGCACGATCGTGGGGTGCTCATCCAAAAATGAATCCATCTCGTCGCCAGCGAAACCATTGAGCATATGAACTCCTTCACAATACAGTGGGCTGTTGTCAGGGGGTGTTATGATTCGTTCTTCCGTGACGATTCAGACCTTCGTCTTGCCCCGACGAAAAGAGATCATGTTGTGCCGCCAATGTTGCTTTATATTAGTTGTGTGTAGCCATGGTCATCCAAGCAGCAGCGGGTATGCACCCGGGGCATCCAGTCATAATACTACTACAGACACCGTAAAGGTATGCCCTCTGAGGATAAAATCAAGGTTTTGTATTAAACCTATTCGCCGAACTGATCGTGTATCCGCTATGCGAAGCGAAAAGGGACACGACTCCAATTGAGTAAGACCCAGATCGTAACATGTCGCCTCACTAATTACATTAAGTCCTGAGCCACCATCAATAATGCACCCATGGACCTCACGGCCTTTAATGATGATTTTTACCGTTGGGCTCGAGGAATCCATGAGTGGGGTTCTGGGTTCCAGCGTCGTGAGATGTACGGACGAGGTAGTTGGTTCCAGACCGATAGTACGGGACTAGACGGTTTCTTTAAAGCGTGGCAGTAGCTGACAATAATTTATGCAGGGTCATGGAAATTTGGCAACTGGTTAGGGCTTGCCAAACCGGGTCATTGTCGGTTCGTTCAGTAAGGGTCAAGGGTGGCGATGGACCATGACTTATCTCCTTCATTTCCGTGTGCATCCGATCGACGTTGGCTTGATTGGCCTATTCGATAGACTGTTGAGCGGTTTGGTGAACCTCGTCCTGAATCTCCCATTCTGACTGCTGAAGCTCGTTCAGGTAGTAACCTGCCGAACATCAACTGAGATCATATTCACGGCTGGTGATTTGCCGCAATTGTTCGTCGCACATTGCGTCGCGTAATGGCCTAGTTGATTACAGTTGTTGGGCTCTCCTTGCTCGAATTGAGGTTGCGCTAGGTTGTGGGGTAGATCTTCTCGAGTTCGCAGGGGTAGGACTGTGGAGGGTTGTTACGAGACTCGTCTTGGGGAGGCCGTCAATTATCATTGCGCGGATTGTCGCAACGATGGTTGTCGAAGGATCGTCGGTTATTCCCGAATCGACGGATGTCGCGATGATGAGGTGGAGGCCATCGGTCGTGCCGTGGGTATCTAGTTTCGGGATAGTTCCCCCGATCATAGTCCTCACAGTAATAGGGGTCCTCCTGATAATAGCGTTCGTCACCGTAATAGCGTGGCTGATAGCATGGTGGCTCCCGGTGATAGAGATCTGGTACGGGCTGGTAGCCATCGTGGTGGTGAAGCCGATCATCCTCCCAGGATCGTTCAGCGTCTCTGTTCCGTTGTGGGGATCACTCCTCCGGTTGTGAACGATCGTGACGCGACTCGATTTGTTGTACCAGGACTGAGTTCGTACGATTGAGCATGTTATACTCACATTTCTCAACCATATGCTCTCTAAAATGGCAGATGGGGCAGTGTGATCGGAGAGGGCAATTGATCGCTGAGTGACCAGACTTGGCACATGTTGTGCATTGCAGTGCTTGCAGAAACTAGGTCTCTTCGGTTGTTGGCAAGGCGGTTTGGAGTGTGCCCATGGAGAAAGAATTATTGTGATGAAGCTTATCTAATTTAAGAGCACGAGTGACCACTTGCTCGATAGTGTGTTGGAAGAAATCTGTGAGGGCCAACGTCATGCTCAGTGGCTCCTGGAGTTCAGTAATGAACGTATCTTTTAAATGACTAGCAGACACATCCTGTGCGAGTTGCATGTAGAGGTTTTGGATATGGATGATAAATTGAGAAAACATTTCATTGGGTCCCGGGACAATGGTATAGAATTGGCAGAGCAGTTCGCGCTTAGGGATTTCCTAGTGGAATAACTCCAAAAACTGTGTACGAACATCATGGAATGTCGTGAAGTCCCCAAGATTGTGGTGAGAATACCACCATGCAACGGGGTGGTCTAATGACAGGGTAAATTCCGTGATTTTGGAGGCATTCATCTCCTCAGCGGTGATTACCAAAATGTACATATTTTATGTATAGCCTTAGGGTGTTTCTTGATACTAATGTAGTATCCTTTTTGGAAAATAATTATTATTGTTATTGTTATTGTTATTATTATTATTAAAACAACTAAAGCAATAATAATAAAATTAATAATAGTAGTAGTAACAATAATAATAATAATAATTTACAAGGAAATAAGAGATAAAATAATAATAGTAAAAATAATTGTAAAATAAAAATAAATAGAATAACAATAATAAAACGCCCTCTCATTGAAAAAGACTTACATATACTTAGTTACACTTACACTTTAAAACACATACACACATTATAAATTGACATTCCCCAAGTGCAAATGCTTTGTGCACTAAAACTTGAAAAGATCCGCTCACATGAGAACAATGAAGGAAGAATTAAATTGAATTGCTCTTAAAAAAGATCAAGTGTGAAGTTCAAGTCCACATTCAAACGTGACAACACAATTCATTTTGTCCTCTCTGGTTCCAGATCCTAATGGTTCCTCTCAACTTTCAGACACGCACGTGTAACTTCACGACAATGGTTAGATTAGAGCAACAAACGTCATGCAACATTATGCTCTTGATGGGCGTCTTACAAAGTCTCCACTTGGCACACACCCTTTAAACTAGAGTATTGACAAGAGACTGTAATCCTAGTACAATTCCTTCTATCCAACCTTTGTGTGGTCCAAAAAAGATGGGACACTACCTCTTGCCTACAAAACCTTAGAGTGGACTAATAGAAACATGATTGATACCATTTCATGCCCTCCTTGGAGGTAAAGTAAAATGGAAGGCATGGCATGACAATTAGATTAAAGACCACGATCTAGAAGACAGGAACACGCTCCTAAAAAACTTCTTCCATATATGTACATAAAAAGAAACTCAAACTACGAGGGGAAGAACGATAAATTGTTGCCACCATCAACAAAAGAGGAGCATGCATGTTACGAAGACTTGATGGTGTTGACCTCCTCGGGTTTGTTAATAGAAGTAATTTCAAGCACTACTAAGGACCCCCAACAATAGAAGCCTTCCATACCCTATGACAACATGACATGCAAGCACGGCTAAAGAAGTCTGAAGCATGCGCTACATGATTAGAAACTAACCTTTGAACGACCCAAACTAAACTCAAATGCCAATGTTAGACACACCCTATCACAATAGCAGTTGTGCCTAATGTTATGTAAGATTGTCCCTCCTTCTGGGGGAGTCGGCCGACTCGAGAGTCGGCTGGCCAAAATCGGTTGAGAAGCCGAAATGAGTCGGTTGACTGAAATCAGCCGAAAAGCCGAAACAAGAGTCAGCTAGCCAAAATCGGTTGAAAAGCCGAAATGAGATTCGATCAAATGAAAGTCGGCCGAATAGAAATTCAAATAGACATATACATAAATATGTATGTATGTATGTATTCATATATATATGTATATGAGATGAATTGGTATATATAGTGAGAGTCGAACTAGGTGCGGTGCATATGTATGTGGCATAACTCACTGAGAGTAAAACAGTGAGAGCAGCGCGAAAGTAAATAGAAGTGAACAAGTGAGTAAGTGTGTGTGTGAGCACGTAAGAGGTGCCACCCTTCTAATTCGCCTTGTAGAAAGGCGTTCTTGACGTCCATTTGGTGGAGGAGCCACCCTTTCGCCGCGTCAATCGCAATTACGGTCCGCACCGTCGTCATCTTTGCCACCGGGGCAAAGGTCTCTTCGTAGTCGACGCCATGTGTCTGAGTGTATCCTTTCGCTACGAGTCAAGCTTTGTAGCGGTTTACGGAGCCATCGGCGTTATACTTCACCTTGTAGATCCATCTGCATCCGATCGCCTTTTTGTGTGGTGAGGTGGGAACGAGATCCCACGTCTCGTTCTTCTGTAGTGCATTCATCTCGTCGTTCATTGCTTTGATCCATCGCGGGTCCTTCGCGGCTTCCGAAAAGGTTTCCGGCACCCGTACTATCGCTACATTCATCATAAAGGCGTAATGGTACCCTAACTCTTCTTCTTACTATCCTTAACCATTCTATCATCACCATACAAGCCTTATTAAAAGTTAAGTTCCTTCAACTCCCCTTAAGCTTAGTCCCCGCGACTTCGCCGCACGAACCACAACTACCCTGACACATTTGGTGAACCCGACGTGAAGGCGGCAATGAGGAGAAATGGAGGAGCAAATGAGGCTTATGTGTACGATGATGGAACGAGTGATGCGCGAACAAGGGATGATGGCAAGCATCAACAAAGCCGTCGACAATATTCTCGCACGAGTAGGAATCTTCGAAGGTATAAATTTAACAAGATTTCTGAAGATTTATAATGAAGAAATGCTTAAACGTGGTGTCGACGAAGCTACAAAAATTAATAGCTTTAGTCGAGTCGCTGCGATTGGGCTACAAGAGAGGATCCAAGAGCTCCAAAGGGAGAATCAGACATGGACAACATTCGAAAGGGCATTACTCAATGAATACAACCTCAACGATATGTCAAGGATGACAAGGCGAGCTTTCATGGATTGGGTAGAGTCTAATAAACATTTAAGTGTTTTGGAAGTATTAAAAGAGTTTTCTGAAAGATTTGAGCAACTAAATGTTAGAGATAGAAATATAATAGTGCCAGATAAAGTAATATTGTTTCTACAAGCTACTAATATTAAAGACAGGAAGGACTTGGGAATGCTTTTAGAAGATCAGAATAGTCCAAGTGGACTTACCGAAGATTGGGAGGAGGTGAAAAGGGCGTGCGCCCATTTCTGCAAAAGAAAGTTATGGTTTATGGAGTTGCCCGACAGAAATGATGAAGAAACGGGGAACGAGTCGGGAGAAAAGAAAGTAGAAGAATCACTCTTACACGAATTAGTGAAAGGCATGAAAGACTTGTTGATCAAAGTGACAAAGCTAGAATCGGGACAAAGCTCGACTTCATCAAGGCAGGGAGGTGGAATGGTCCGAAGGTGTATGTGGTGTGATAGTATCGACCACCAGAAGAAAGATTGTCAAGAGCATAGGGATGCTCTTAATCATAATAAAATCTACTATCAAGATGGCAAGATTCACTCAACTGAGACTCGACAACCACTTCAACTCATCTTCGGCCGAGGAGGAATGAAAAGGCTAATGGAAGATGCCGAGAGAGAAACGACTCAAGCGATACAATCCATGGCAACCTTAGGATTGCGCGTAGAAGACTCATATGGTCGATCTAGCTTTTGGCAAGATGTGATGGATTATGCAAGAAAAGGGAAGGTTCGAGTGGATGAATTAAAAAGAGCGGGAGATGAAATACGAAACTTCACTGGATGGAATGATCCAGTAGACGCGCTATCAGCATTCGCCCAAGTGAGTGCACAAGATGTGCTAGTGGAAGAGAAGCGGAAGAGAGCTGAGGAAGCTGATCCGACAAAGAGACATGAGACACGAGAACAAAAGAGAAGGGAGATGGAAAAGGGTGCTATTAAGCCGAAGGAAGCTGATAAAGTAAAGGGAAAGACAGGCCCATCTTTCAAGCTTGCCTCAGACATAGAAACAACAACGGATATAAAAAAGGTACTAGAAACAAGAATATTAAATAGTAAGGTAGAATTTACTTTAAGAGAAGTGTTGGGTATAGCAAAGAAAGAATTTCATGAAGTTATCATAGATATTATTAGAAGGAAGAGACAGGTGACGGAGGAAATTACGGGAGGGTGTGTGTCAGAACCAAGGATAAAAGATAGAGTGATGGAAGAAGGATAGAGAAGAATGGATGTATAAGATAGAGAAAGAAAGAGAATGGATACAAGATATGTAATGAGAGCTAAAGACTGGTGTTGATTCGAATTGATTTGAGAATACATGTATGCGCTTATTTATAGGTTCCTATAGAATAGCTTTCATATAACAATAAGCTATCTTAATGGTTGAGGTTTTCAAGTATGAATTACAAGGTTCGAGGTTCAAGTCCGGGTGACGCCATAATGGTCATGTGTTCATGACACTATCCCTCCTTCGAGAACGCCGAGTGGAAGTCGGCGTTAACATTGTTGGGCCGGGCTTGTTTGGATAGTGATGATGGAAGTCATTGACCAGAGCTTCAGCACTACAAACGTTATCGATGGGTTCCCAAGTGCGATCACTCGGAGGATAACCAAGCCAATCAACTAGATAATAAAGCTTATTGCGCACAATCTTAGAATCGAGAATAGCAGCTACCTCGTATTCGGGGCCGTCCACAAGTTGTACAGAAGGCGGTGGTGGCACGACACGATCAGGAATTAAAGAGGTGTGGCAAGGTTCCAAAAGAGAGCTATGAAAGACAGGGTGAAGCCGCATATGTGCAGGAAGGTTAAGACGAAATGTTGCATCATTAATCTGCGCCGTGATGACAAAAGGACCTAAGCGTTGATAGTCAAGCTTAGCACACGGTCGGGTAGTCTTGATGTGACGATGAAGCAACCATACACGGTCACCAACCTTAAACGGAGACTTAAGACGATGTCGATCGGCATTGGTCTTATGGTGTGCTTGCGCTTTCTGAAGATGTGACGATAACTCGAACTGGATTTGTTGTAGTCGGTGGAGGTGATGCGCCGCACTAGGGTTTCGTGACACCTCGGGAAGATCCAGTATACACCATCGAGGGTGGTTGCCGGTGTAGGCAAAGAAAGGTGTAACTTTGGTAGAAGAGTGGACCGTGTTGTTGTATGCAAACTCAGCAAGATGTAAAATTTTACTCCAATCATCTTGTTGATAACTAATGAAACATCGAAGATATTGCTCGAGCGTTTGATTTGTGCGCTCTGTTTGTCCGTCAGTTTGTGGATGATAAGCCGAAGAGAGTTTGCAAGAGATTTTGAGGCCTGCCCATAGGTGCTTCCAAAAGTGTGAGATAAATTGAGGACCTCGATCGCTAATAATATCATTCGGGAGACCATGATGGCGAAACACTTCACGCATAATGAGATCTGCAGTTTCTTCACTATTGATGGTCTTTACACATGGTACAAAATGTGCCATCTTGGTGAACCGATCCACTACTGTTAAAATAGTATCAAAGCCTTTGGAAGGTGGCAGATCCGTAATGAAATCCATAGAAATAGACTGCCATGGCTTGTTGGGAGGGGGTAATGGTTGTAGTAAGCCATAAGGGTGATCCGTCGGGGACGTAAAGGAGATTCTTGTAGAAAAGTAAACCATCTTGCCACTTGAAGTCCTGATAATGTTGAGATGACCCTGGCAATGTGGAGCAAGATGGACGACTTGAACCACAGTGGGCTAAGACATCCTTCGCAAAATCATCTGAATGAAGTTGTTGCCGAATAGTGTCAAGAAGGGTAGAATCAAGTGGTGTGGCATAAATTGTTGTTACCTGTAGCTTTGATGGCCCGAGGAGAGTTTGCTTTTGATTGTCAAAGGCCGGATCTCCAGGTCGAAGTGCTAGATACGAACGCCGAGACAGAGCATCTGCTTTCGCTTGTTGTTTTCCGGGGCGAAAAATGATCTTGAAATCGAAACGCGTTAGAAATTGGGCCCACCGAGCTTGTCGTCTATTTAATACTCGAGCTGTTTGAAAATATGTGAGATTTTTGTGATCACTATAAATGATAATCTGATGAGGTGATCCTTCTAGAAAATGACGCCATTGCTCGAATGAGTCGACCACAGCTAGTAACTCCTTGTCATGCACCTCATAGTTTATCTTCGAAACAGTAAACTTTCTCGAGTGAAACGCGACTGGATGTATCTGCCCGTCCTCGCCTGGTTGCGATAGGATACTCCCCAATGCAAAGTCTGATGCATCCGCCTCAATAGTAAATGGCTTTTCAGGATCAATATGTGCTAGGATGGGTGTTGATGTGAATGCCTCTTTTAGCTGCGTAAAAGCCTTGTCCGCTTCGATACTCCAAAAAAAATGCTTGATTTTTCTTGGTGAGTTGAGTAAGGGGCAACACAATGCTTGAATAATTATGTATGAATTTGCGATAGAAGTTCGCAAATCCGAGGAAACACTGGACATCCCGAACTGAGCATGGGGGTTTCCATTCCAATATTGTTTGGACTTTTGCCGGGTCCATGAAAACACCTTGGGATGAAATAGTGTATCCCAAAAATTCGACTTGTTTGCAATCAAAACTGCATTTCTCAAGTTTGGCGTAAAGACCATACTTCCTTAGGCGTTCAAGTACTTGCCGCACATGTATATCATGCTCCCCCTGTGTTTTAGAGTAAATCAATAGATCATCTAGGTAGATGATTAGAAAAATATCCAAGAAATCCCGGAAGATGTCATTTGCCATATGTTGGAATACGGCAGGTGCATTTGTGAGCCCGAAAGGCATGACTATATACTCGAAATGACCATACCGAGTACGAAATGTTGTTTTCCACTCATCTCCTGGCCGAATTCGAACAAGATTATATGCACCCCTTAGATCAATTTTGGTAAAATGCTTTGCCCCACCAATGCGTTCTAAGAGATTGGAGATTAAAGGTAAAGCATACCTATTCCTTATGGTGACTTTATTTAAGCCTCGATAGTCCACGACCAAACGAAGGGAGCCATCCTTTTTCTTCACAAAAAAGATAGGAGCACTAGCTGGAGACTTTGAATGTCGAATAAACCCATGTGCAAGATTTTCCTCGATGTATTCTCGAAGAACCTCAAGCTCAGTGGGTGATAAATTGTAAATCGGACCCCACGGAGGCTCTTTTCCTGGTTGGAGATCAATAGGACAGTCGTACGGCCGATGCTTTGGAAGAACACTAGCTTTGACTTTGTCGAAAACATCAGCATAGTCTTGATATTTTTTGGGAATTTGGATGTCTAAATTCCCTTGAGTGATACTAGAAGGTGTCACTGATACTGCAAATAAGAAAAGGTCCTCCTTGCCTCCCACTTGGTGCAATTGTTGCAATGTGATGGCTGAAATTTGATGAGAAGGATATGGTGCATCGGTAGAACTATATACTTTGGGAGGATAATCCCGAGTTCGATCCTTGACAATGATATTTTCTACTAAAGGGCACCTAATTTCTCGCTTCCTCCAATCGATTCTAGGGTTATGTAGCTCGAACCATGGCAAACCGAGGACAATTGGATGCTCAGGACTACGGATTATGTTAAAGGAAACTACACATCCTAAATCACCCAAGAGTATGTGTATTGGCTCAGACTCTTCAAATATCTTCCCGGAAGCTATGGGGCGTCCATCAATCACTACTACGGAAAGTGGACAAGGAAGTGTATGCAAGGATATTTGGTGTTTTTGGGCAAAATCTCTATCCATGAAACAAGAATTGGCTCCAGTATCTAAGAGGGCTTGGACTTGAAGTTGACAATTGGGTGTCCTAACTTGTACTAGGGCTGAGAAGACTCTTCTAACATGCTTGGAAGAAATGGAACCCACACTAGGTTGTACATATCTAGGGTTGTCCAACCAAATGGCTCTTATTTTGGCCGGACTTATTCGTTTGACTCCTCTTCTAATAATCAATGTAATACAAGAAGTAGCTTTTATTGTTTCAAATAACAATAAGCTATCTTAATGGTTGAGGTTTTCAAGTATGAATTACAAGGTTCGAGGTTCAAGTCCGGGTGACGTCATAATGGTCATGTGTTCATGACAGTGTGCAGCAACACTCCAAGATTTGTATGGTGGCACCATCAATGCTGCAAGTGTAAAAAACCAGAATGATGTTGGTGTCCATGAAGGGGATAGGAGTCATTATACAAGGGACCATTGGGCTCGAGCAACAACGGAGGCACCTGCAAAAATTGGGGAGCAGCAAATTCCATGTATTGCTTTGATCGATCATGGATCAGAGATTAACATGATGTCATCGGAATTTTACGCTCGAGGACGATGGCCGATCGACAAGAATCATGGGTGGAAAATAAGAGCTGCCACAGAAACTACGGAGGATCTATTCGGAGCATGTCCTAGTGTGAAGGTAACAATTGGTGATGTCTCGGTGAATCAAAATTTCTTTGTGCAGGATCGATCAACCTACCCCGTCATCCTTGGCCAGCCCTACATCACCGCAGTGAGGATGGAAGCAAAGGTTATTGATGATGGTTCGGCTTTCGCGAGAATCAAGAGTCAAGATGGAAGAAAGACTGTCCAATTCTTAACCGTGAGGCCCAACCATGAAAGAAACAAAGAATGCTTGAGGGAACATCCAATTCAAGAGATGGATGAAGAGTTTTCCCAGGATTTTTAGATAGGGCTTTTACAGGTAGGGGCTGTGATAGCCCGAGCATAAAAGAAAACCCCATAAATAATAATGTAAATAAAGATATTCCTTGTACAATCTCATCTAATGGTGCTACTTTTATACTAAAAGTAAATAATAATAAAATACAAAATGCTTTCGAGTACTTTAAGTGTTCTGGATTAATAGATGATGATGAAGAAATTCAGGATATGTTTGAAGAATTAAGGTTTGAAGATACAATAACTCATTTGGAAGCAATGGAAGAAGACAACGAAATCCAAGTTCCTGTCCATTCAATCAAGATGTATGAGGTCATTGAAGAAGTTGCTCGAAAGGATCATGAAGCACATGTACTAACAAAGTACAAGACAGTGGAGAAGAAGGTTCGTCCTATTGCTGCTCCACTTCCAGGGGATAGTGAAAAGGCAATCAAAGAAGCAGCCACAGAGCCAATGATCAGAGACCCACGAAAGGTAGGACATGTGTTTACTCCGGAAACAATACAAGGGATGAAAATAGGAGGGGGTGACTTCCTATTACCCGCTGAAGAAAAGCAGTTCAGGGAGATGTTAAAAAGGCATGGAAAGGCGTTCGCATTCTAACCGAAGGAAATAGGGTGTGTGGATCAAGAAATTGTGGAGCCCATGGTTATATTCACTATCCCTCATATTCCATGGAACTTTAAGCCAATACCCATGCCTAGGGCTAGAATCCCTCAACTATTAGAACTTTTGAAAGAAAAGATAAGGATGGGTATCTTGGAACCATCGAACGCTCCTTACTCGAGTCGATGGTTCCCTGTGTTAAAGAAAGATGGGCGACTCCGATTTATCCAAGATATGCAACCCGTGAATAAGGTAACAATCCGAAACTCGGGAGTAGGGCCAATTGTGGATGAGTTTGCTGAGATGTTTGCAGGAAGAGCTATATATTCAATGGGAGACCTTTATTCCGGGTATGATCAATTTCAACTTGCTATCAAAAGTCGAGATATAACTTCTATCAAGACACCTATAGGGTTAGTACGGATGTGCATCTTGCCGCAAGGAGCGACCAACTCAGTGGCGCATATGATGAATGGAATGAACAAGGTACTTCGTGACTTTATTCCTCATATTACAATGCCTTTTCTAGATGATGTTCCAATTAAGGGATGCAAGGAGGAAGAGAAGAACGAGGAATTGGACGAAAGTGGTTGCCGTCAATTCGTTGCTGATCATATCAAGGATTGTGAGAAGGTGCTATCAAGGATGGAAGAAGTGCATTTGACCTTATCAGGGGCGAAGTCAATATTTGGGGCAAAAGAGATATTAATAGTTGGTCATATGTGTGGCCCGTATGGGAGAAAGCCATCCCCAACCAAGGTCAATGCAATTCAAAATATGCAAGAGGAATGTACATCCATCTCAGAAGTACGAAGGTTTCTGGGGGTATGTGTTTTTTACTGTAAATGGATTCCGCATTATGCCCATTTATCTGAACCTTTATATAGACTCCTAAGAAAAGGAGAGACATTTGAATGGAGTGAAGAGCATTCAGAGGCAATGAAGAAATTGAAGTACTACTTGGCACAAGCTCCACCATTAAAGCAACCAGACTACACCCGGCCCATATATCTCACAGTAGACTCTAGTCCCATTGGAATTGGATGGGTGATAAGCCAACAAGATAGGGAAGAAAGGTATCCAGTCCGATTCGGGGCAAAGGTTCTTAGTGGTCGACAAAGAAAATATGCACAGGTGTAAAGAGAGCTATGGGGGATAGTAACAGCAGTAAAGTCAGACAGAGATTACTTAATTGGTGCTGAAGTAATAATAGAAACAGATTGTTTGCCTATTCTGGGTATCATAGCTAATTGTGATATTCCAGATCAAGCCATGTTAAGATGGTGTATCTATATTAGATCAATCAACCCTGAAGTTAGACATATCTCTGGGAATAGAAATGCAGTAGCAGATATGTTATCAAGAGCAAGGTATGAGGAAGAGGAGATTCCAGACTCGGACGATGAGGACAAAGAACAAACAGTCCTTACCACAAGCATTACTCGGGAAGGAGGAATGCAGTTTCTAGAAGAAGAGTATGAAGAAGAATTCAAGGAAATAGGGAAATACCTACAAACCCCTGACAAGTACAAAGGTCGATCTGGAAAAGAGTTCGCACAGTTTCGCAAGAAAGCCCATAAGTTCTTCCTGCATGAAGGATATCTATGGCGACATCCGAAAACCAAGAATGGAAACCCGCAAAGAGTAATAGGTTCTGAAGGGCAAAGAAAGGAGATAATCAGAGAGCTGCATGACAAAGAATGGGCTGGTCATCGAGGAGTGTGGGCCACTTTCAGTAAGATTAAAGAACGATTTTGGTGGCCTCGATACTATGAGCAAATAAAAAAGTATGTGGGAACTTGTCCCACTTGTCAATATTATTCAAATGTAAAATTTTGTGATGAATTACACCCAACATACTCAAGTGGAAGGTCGTTCATTGCGAACAAAAGGGACATTAGGAGTATGTCAATTCATCTTGGAGGACATTGTTTGTAGATATGGATGTATCGGGAAGATAGTGGCAGATAGGGGAGAACTCAATTCTACGGAAGCTCAAGATTTTTTCGACAAAATAGGAATTCGGCTTTCTTTGACAACGGCGTACAATCCAGAAGTTAATGGAAAGGTAGAAAGGGGACATGGGCCAATAGTCAAAGCTTTGGCTAAGGCACTGTTACTGGATATATGCCTGCAGAATTAATCACAGGACAGAAGCCAATAATACCAATTGAAGAAAAGATAACTACATGGGTTGTGTTGCCTTGGGAATCGGAAATGAGTAGGGAAGATTTACTTGCAGTTCGAATACAACAACTTCAATCAAGGATAGAAGACATAGAAAAAGCAGCTACTAGATTGAAAGAGGCAAGAATCAAGAATAAGGACAGATTTGACAAGATGAAAAGAATACGACCAAGAAAGGTGCAAGAGGGAGATTGGGTATTAGTATATGATAATAGCCTAGATAATCAATACAGTACTATTCGGAAGTTTGCAAAAAGATGGTTTGGACCTTATGAAGTTAGGAAAATAACAGATAAAGCCACATATTTCCTCAATGAATTAGATGGGACAGAAATTCGTATCCCAATTGCAGGAAAAAGGATTAAAATATTTAAAAGGAGGGAGTCATTAGAGCCTGAATTTTATGAAGAAGTAGAAGAACTAAAAGAATCGGAAGAAGTGTTGGATGAACTCTACACAACCAATGTGCAAGTTCAGAGGGGGTGGGTGTCGTGAAGAATGTGCTTCACGATATAAAAATGAGCTTAAATGTTGTATTTAATAATATTTGAGAGACTTGAACCCACATCCTTATATACGATGTACAATGTACATACCACTAGGCTAGGCTATTTATTTGTAAAAGTGTGTAATAAATGTGCTTCATGATATAAGAATGAAGCTATATATTATATTAAGTAAAATTGAGGGACTTGAACCCTCAACCTTGTATACCAAGCACCAAGCATACACCACTAAGCTAGGTTAGTTATTTTAGAATGCATTTTCATCATTATAATTATCTCATATCTATTTTCATACATAGCCATCATTCATCACATGCAATGCCTGTGCGCCAAATGGCGATCATGCATTACATGTAACTCATGCATTGCATGCATGCCCTGCTCCCATACATTACCATATGCATGGCAACACTTATATAAAGAGGGGAAAGGGAAAACAAGGAGAGGAATCAAAAAGAGAAAGTGGGAGAAAAGAATCTAAGCAAGTATTGAAGATATCTTATTCGGTGAAGAGCCTTGCGTTTCAAAGTGGAAGTCGTGGGTTCAAATCAAGGGTCGATATTGAAAAGATTCATCTTGCGGTCAAGGATTGTAAAGTTGGTAAAATATTATATTTTTAATATATACATCATGTTTATATCATATACTCTTGTTCCTTGAATCATACTTTGTCTCAATCTTCTTTCTTGAATCATACATTGTCTCTATCTTTTATCTATGCTTGTCTCTCTCTCTCTCACACACACACACACATTACTTGTAACTCTTCTTCTTACTATCCTTAACCATTCTATCATCACCATACAAGCCTTATTAAAAGTTAAGTTCGGGTCAAGCTCCAATGAGTATCCTACGAGGATACATTTCTCCAACTTCGGGTCAAGCTTTTGACGCTTCTCGTCAGGGATGTGCAGGTACGCTATCGCTCCGAATCTGCGGATGTGCGATAAGTCCGGCTTCTTTTCGAAGTATTTTTCGTGCGGAGTGACCTCGTGCACGCCGGATGTTGTGCACCGGTTCATTAGGTAGACAACCGTATTTGCAGCTTCGGCCCAATATGACTTGGGCATATGCTTCTCGTTCATCATGGCCCGTGCTACTTCAAGGATGTGCCAATTTTTGCGCTTGGCTACTCCATTTTGTTGCGGAGGGTGTCAGCAAGTGAATTCTCGCCGAATTCCTTCATTTCGGAGATACGCCGTGAAATCGTTCGAGAAGTACTCCTTGCCGCCATCCAATCGAAGACATCGTACATGTCAACCCGTGGCTTTCTCGACTTCATTCTTGAAATTTTGGAAGTGTCCAAACACTTCGCTCCTTTGCCGCATCGGGTAGATCCAAGTGTGCCTAGAGAAGTCGTCGATCAAGAGCACGTTGTCGTGCCCTTCGGCTCCGGATCGTTGCGTGAGTCGGGTGGGAACCGCCGAGGTTTTTGACTAGGAGGAAGAGGAATACAACTTAAGGCTAGATATGAATAGTGGAAAGAGAAGTAAGATAGCAATCTCGTGAATCCCACGAGTTTAGTGTAATTAAAACAATATTTAGATTATAAGAGCAATTAGATGGCAAAATTCGTGAATCCCACGAATATATTAGATTGATCCAACCTTGTATATTAATCAACAACCATATACATATTTTTCTCCTCCTTATATAAAGATGGAAGAGGCTAAGCATGGCTTCATGCTTTTTCACCTAAAGTGCCCATGCACACTAAATGTGCATGTGATGTTTTGTCATTTCCTAAATATAGGGCTTGTGCACGCTAGATGTGCATGAGTCACTTTTAATGTCACGTGTAAATAAAATATTCACACTCTAAAGAATACATGATTTTTACCTTTTAATAAAGGTATGTGTAAATAAAGGTCTTATATGTATTAAATCTATATTTATAACACTAAAGATAAGTTATTACAATGGTAAAGTTGGGGTTTATCTACGAGGAGGTGCATGGTTCGGATCCTACCCTATGCACGTGATAAATTCTTTTGATATATTATTTATTTATTTATATGTATCTAAATTCGGATATATTATTTTATGGTTTTCACGTAGTGTGTGGAATACACTACGACACTCGCCCCCTCCGAACCCGCACATCCTCCGGTATGTGCCAAAGTTCTCGATTCCCCATATCCGTCTTCACCCAAAGCTTCCTCCGATTCTCCCCTTATGTCGACTATGAGTTGTAATTCACGTTCTTCGCTTCCCGCATCCCCGTGGTCTTCGTCTGATTGCTCCTCGTAGTCGGCCTTGGCTTGGATCACATAGGGTTTGTCGTCGGTCAGCTTCTTGAAAATCTTCACCCGCTTCCCGGCTATAGGCACTCGTAGTATTGTTCCATCCAACTCGGACAGTCGGTACGTTCCGTTGTCGAAGACTTTCCGAACCTCGTATGGCCCGAACCACCTTTTCGCGAATTTCCGCATCGTTGTATGTTGATGGTCCAAACTACTGTCATAGACGATCACCCAGTCTCCTTCTTCAATCCTCCTCGGTCGTAGTCGGTGCTTTGTGTCGAACCGGCTTTTGTTCCTTAATCATGCTTCTTGTTGTTGGCGTATTGCTTCCGCTATGTCTGCCGGTCTTCCCTCTAGTTGTCGTATCCGGACCGCTAGTAGTTCTTCCCGGCTCATCTCTTCCTTCCACGGTAGCACTGTCCATGTTGCGATCGCGGTTTCCGTCGGCATTACCGGTGCTTGTCTGGTCATGAGTTCTGCCGGCATGTAACCGGTTATGGAGCTATGCGTCATCCGATCCGCCCATAGTGCATACGGAAGCATCTACGGCCAGTCCTTCACCTTTCCATCGCATGCCTTCGCAAGTGCTTTTACGATCGGACTATGTCCTCGTTCAATTTTCCCGTTGGCCTCCGGATTGTATGCCGTTGTCAGCGATAACCGAACTCCGTGTTTGGCGAAGAATCCCCTAGCTTTGTCCGAGTCGAGTTCTCCCCGGTCTGCAATCACTTGTCCTACGCACCCGTACCTGCAAAATACTTCCTCCAAAAGAAATTGGCATACCGCGGAACACGTTTTCCTCTGAAGCGCTCGACCTTCTACTTGATTCGTGAGATCTTCCTGAGCTAATACCAAGTATTTCTTTTGTCCGATCCCGGTCGGCATGGCCACTATGTCGACCATCCACTTGAAGTTGATTGTCGGTGAGAATGTCAGATGTAACTCATCTCGATGTCGAACCCCGGAGTAGACTTGACATTTCTCGCAGCTTTCCGTAAACTCCGCGATATCTTTGTACATTTTCTTCCACCAATATTTTTGTTTGATCTTCACAAATGTTGCCCATGTTCCTCGGTGTCCAGCCCAATCGGATTCATGAAACTCGGACATTATCCGGTTTCGTTGCTCTTTTGTCCCGACTACTCGAAGTGGTATACCATCCGGTCTTTTCGGCGCCCTCCATATTAATCCGTTTTCCAAGAAGAACTTTTGGACTTGCCTCTTCTTCCTTCGGATCTCGGCTCTTCTTCCTTTATCGTTTGTCGAGTCCTCGGCCTCTTGTAACATCTTTCCGATCATCAAACTTTCTCCCTCATATTCTTCTTCCCGAAATTCTCGGATTACGTTGTCGTGCCTTTCGGCTCCGGATCGTTGCGTGAGTCGGGTGGGAACCACAGAGGTCTTGGACTAGGAGAAAGAAGTTCGTGAGATAGAGATTAATTATGAGTAAATAGCAAGAGAAAGATAAGAAACTCGTGAATCACACGAGTATACTATATTAATTGGTACTTAGGGTGTCAAGAGAGAAGTAGATGTATAAATCGTGAATCCCACGAATAATTTTTGTATTGATTAATTCTTAATCCAAAAAAAATCAACAACAACTACAATGTGCTCCCCATCCTTATATAGTGATGGGAGAGACTAAGCATAGCTACATGCTTTTTCTCATATGTTCATGCACACTAAATGTGCATGTGATGCTTTTTTATTTCCTAAGTATAGGGCTCATGCACGCTAGATGTGCATGAGTTATTTTTAGTGTCTCGTGTTTTTTCTTTTTCATATATTAAAAAAATACACGATTTACCTTTTAATAAAGGTATGCATAAATAAAGGTCTTATACATATTAAATCTATATTTAAAACACTTAAGATAATTTAATGTAATGGTAAGGTTGGGGTTTGTCAACGTGGAGGTGCAAAGTTCGAATCACGCCCTGCGCAGTAGTGAGTATTTCCTTTTTTTTTTACATTTATGTCTCTTCTTTGCCGGTATGCCGTTTTCTTCCTTGCCGGTATGCCGTTTTCCTCCTTGTCGGTATGCCGTTTTCTTCCGGTTCTCACCGAGCACTCCATTCTCTATCCGGAGGGACAAAAATATAATTTCCACATAGTGTGCAACTTACACTACGACACTCGCCCCCTCCAAACCCGCACATCCTCCGGTATGTGCCGAAGTTCTTGATTCTTCGTATCCGTCTTCATCCGAAGCTTCCTCCGATTCTCCCCTTATGTCGACTATGAGTTGTAATCCACTTTCTTCGCTTCCCGCATCATTGTGGTCTTCGTCCGATTGCTCCTCGTTGTCGGCCTCGACTTGGATCACATAAGGTTTGTCGTCGGTCCGCTTCTTGAAGATCTTCACCCGCTTCCCGGCTATAGGCACTCGTAGTATTGTTCCATCCAACTCGGACAGTCGGTACGTCCCGTTGTCGAAGACCTTCGAACCTCGTACGGCCCGAACCACCTTTTCGCAAATTTCCGCATCGTTGTATGTTGATGGTCCAAGCTACTATCATAGACGATCACCCAATCTCCTTCTTCAATCCTCCTCGGTCGTAGTCGGTGCTTTGTGTCGAACCGGCTTTTGTTCCGGAACCGTGCTTCTTGTTGTCGGCGTGACGCTTCCGCTACATCTTTCGGTCTTCCCTCCAGTTGTCGTATCCGGACCGCTAGTAGTTCTTCCCGGCTCATCTCTTCCTTCCACGGTAGTATTGTCCATGTTGCGATTGCGGTTTCCGTTGGCATTACCGGTGCTTGTCCGGTCATGAGTTCTGCCGGCATGTAACCGGTCACGGAGCTATGCGTCGTCCGATCCGCCCATAGTGCATACGGAAGCATTTGTGGCCAATCCTTCACCCTTCCGTCGCATGCCTTCGCAAGTGCTTTCACGATCGGATTATGTCCTCGTTCGATCTTCCCGTTGGCCTCCGGATTGTAGGCCGTTGTCAACGTTAACCGAACTCCATGTTTGGCGAAGAATCCCCTAGCTTTGTCCGAGTCGAGTTCTCCCCGGTCCGCAATCACTTGTCCTACGCAGCCGTACCTACAAAACACTTCTTCCAAAAGAAATTGGCACACCGCGGCACACGTTTTCCTCCGAAGCGCTCGACCTTCAACTTGGTTTGTGAGATCTTCTCGAGCTAACACCAAGTATTTCTTTTGTCCAATCCCGGTCGGCATAGCTACAATGTCGACCATCCACTTGAAGTTGATTGTCGGTGAGAATGTCGGATGCAGCTCATCTCGGTGTCGGACCCCGGAGTAGACTTGACATTTCTCGCAGCTTTCTGTGAACTCCGCGACATCTTTATACATGTTCTTCCACCAATATCTTTGCTTGATTTTCACAAAAGTTGCCCATGTTCCTCGATGTTCAGCCCAATCGGATTCGTGGAACTCGGACATTATCCGGTTTCGTTGCTCTTTCGTCCCGACTACTCGAAGTGGTATCCCATCCGGTCTTTTCGGCGTCCTCCATATTAAACCGTTTTCCAAGAAGAACTTTTGGACTTGCCTCTTCTTCCTTCGGATCTCGGCTCTCCTTTCTTTGTCATTGGTTGAATCCTCGACCTCTTGTAGCATCTTCCCGATCATCAAGGTTTCCCCCTCGTATTCTTCTTCCCGGAATTCTCGGATCACGTTCACTCGGCATATGTGTTCCGACGTGAAGTAGTCTTCGGAAACTTCTTCATTATCTGATTCGGTTATGTCGTCTTCAAACCGCGCCCTCGATAACATGTCCGCTACCGCGTTGTCCTTCCCCGAGATGTGTCGAACCTCCGGATTAAGTGACTTGACATATGCAATCCACCTTAGCATAGCCACATCCGGTATCGTACAACACCGCATCATCCCGAGTATCGGAAGACAATCCGTCTCGATCACCACTTCAGCTCCGATCAAATAATCCCGATCCGATTTTATCGCCGACACGACTCCCCACAATTCTCTTTTGACTTGTGCATATCCGCGTTGCCTTTCGTTGAGGACCTTTGCTCCAAATCGGATCGGATACCGCGAACCATCCGAGTCGGCTTGATTGATGACCCACCCGATACCGGTTGGACTTGTATCAACCGTTACTATGATTGGCCGCTCGTAGCTTGGCTTCTTAAGTGATTCCGCCCTCCATAGTGTCTTCTTGAGCTTCCTCATGGCTTTAGTGTGTTCCGGTTTCCACTCGAATTTCTTACCTTTCCGCAACAAGTGATAGAGCGGGTCCGCTATATGTGCATAGTGCGGAATCCATATGTGATAGAATGCACACGCACCCAGAAACCTTCGGACTTCCGACGTTGACTCACATACTTCCTTCTTAGCTTGAATCGCATCGATCTTTGTTGGTGACGGTCTTCGGCCGTAGGGTCCACATAGATGTCCGACCACCAATATTTCTTCTTGCCCGAATGCCGATTTCTCCCCGGAAAGTGTTAGGTGCACATCTTCTAGCTTTCGCAACACTTTCTCGCAATCATGAATATGGTCGACCACGAACTTTCGGCATCCCCGATCATCCATAGTCTCATCTTTTTCTTCCACCGCGCATCCTTTCATCGGAATGTCATCTAGAAACGGCATCGTTATCTCCGGGATGCCATCTCGAAGCACCTTGTTCATCGCGTTCATCATATGTGCAACCGAGTTTGTCGCTCCTTGTGGTAGTGTACACATTCGAACTAGTCCTATCGGTGTCCGCATGGTAGTGATGTCTCGGCTCTCCACGGCTAGTTGGAATTGGTCATACCCCGAGTATAGGTCCCCGATGGAGTATATCGCACGTCCGGCAAAAGCTTCCGCGAATTCGTCCACTATCGGACCGACTCCCGAGTTCCGGATCGTGACCTTGTTCACCGGTTGCAAGTCTTGGATGAATCGGAGTGACCCATTCTTCTTCGGAACCGTAAACCATCGATTTGAGTACGGATCACTTGATGGCTCTAGAATCCCCATCGCCACCTTCTCCTTGAGTAAGTCGATGACTTTCGGAATATGCGCCCGTGGCACCGGAATCGGCTTCAGGTTCCACGGTACATGATCAATCGTGAAAATCACCATCGGCTCCACTATCTTTGGATCAATGCATCCGATCTCCCTCGATGTGAACGCGAATGCTTTGCCATGTTGTTCCAACATCTCTCGAAACCGTTTTTCTTCTTCTTGTAAGAGGAACCCACCTCCACCGATCCGAAGTTTCTTCCGGGTCTCATCTGTGAAGGCATGTCCGATATCCACGGTCTTCCGAAGTGTCGGATCTCCCGAGACTTCTTTCCTCTTTTGTTCGCTATCAGCGGGTAATGGTCCCGCGGCCGGTTTCACCTTCTTCTCCACGGTCTTGTATTTCGTACTTACCATTGCTTCTTCTTTGCGGAGCGCATCCGGCCCCATTTTTGCAACGATCTCGTACATCTCGACCGATTCCACCGGGACTACCCGGTTCCCTTGGCTTTTATCTTCCACAAGCTCTTCAAGCCGTTGTAGTGTATTCCCATAGAACACTTCCTCGATCACTCCCACGATTTCTTCGTCTTCTTTTATTATTGATGCCGACCGTAACTTATCCTCCACTTGTCGGTATTGTTTCTTCATTCCTCCGGTTACGGCCGTGTATGTAGATGCCCCATCCGGGCCGATTCGTACTTGTTTTGCTCCGAGAGTTTTCTTCCTGTGTGGGGTATCAGGGCTTCTCGGACTATCACTTCCCCACTCCGCAACAGTCCGCTTTAAAAATCCATTCTCACTTGGGACAAGAGTTCCCTCTTGTTCCTTTCGTGATTTGCCGGCACCGTTAGGAATTGGACGGATTTCCCTCCGTTTTGGCTCCGAATTCGCGCAAAAGCCGCACCACTATCGAGCACCTTCGTCTCCATCCGTGAAGCCGTGATAAAGGGTTGGCCGAGGATGACAGAATGTGAAACCTCATCCTGCACAAAGAAATTTTGGTCAATTTCGACATCCCCGATCTTTACCGTCACATCCGGACAAGCCGCAAATAGGTCTTCTGTCGTTTTCGTGGCTGCCCGAATCTTCCATCCATGGTTGGTGTTTATAGGCCACTTCCCCTTCCGGTAGAACTCCTTGGACATCAAGTTGATCTCCGATCCGTGATCAATCAATGCTAGCACGGGTTCTTTGATGTTGCCGATTCGGACCGGAGTCTCCGTAGTCGCACGTGCCCAGTGTGGCCTTGTATAGTGGGAGTTCGGAATTTCGCCTTCCACTTCGGTGTCGTTCATTGAAACGGTATTTGCATTCACCCTTGGAGCATTTTCCTCCGTACTTTGTCTCTTCCTTTTCACGAGATCCACGAGAAGATCGTGAAACTCCTTCTTCGCTATTCCGAGTAGTTCCCGCAGCGAAAAATCTACCCGATTATCCAAGATTCTTTCCTCGAACACTCTTTTCAAGTCGGTTTGTTGTTCTATGTCCGAGGCGAGCTTGAATGCCGGAGTCGCCTTTTCTTTTCCCTTACCTCCGGAGTTCCAGCTTTCCGGTATCTTCGATGGTCCGGTCGCATCCTCCGTGCGCCGTTGTTTCTCGTCCACATACATCTCATGTAATTGACATAGGGCGTATATGCTATTCTTGTCGACAGGGCACTCCCATCCCGTAGCTTCCCGGACGCCTTCCGCGGTGTTTCGGATATCGTTGGAGTCGGTTTTCTCGGTGTTTCTTAGCACCTCCGACCAGAAAGACGCCTTCGCTCCCGATGACTCCCCGACACATATTCCCGCGGTTGTCGCATAGTTGCTTCTTGCCGCTAACTCCTCCTCGAGCACCTTCTTCATGCCGCCTTTCCGGAAGTTCGGTCGGAGTGGCTTCCGAGAGTCCATCGAATGAATCCGGTTTCCCTCGTAGTAGATGAGATCCCGTCGTAGCGCCTCCTTATGGTCGTCGCAATCCCTCCGATCGTGTTCGGCGCTATCGCACCATATGCACCGTCGATCCGTATATTTGGAGCTTGTGGGGCGGTCATCCGACTTCTTCACCATCGCGATCTTTAGATTCTCCATCTCCTTCAGCAGCTGCTCCACCGTAGACGCGTCGACTCCCTTCTCGGCCGTAATCTCCCGAGCCCTCGGTTGATGGTCTTCCAGTCCCGTACTCGGTTTCGGAATCGGTTCCGAAACCCTCTTTTCTTCGTTGGCAAGCCATTGCCCCCTCTTCGTGTACCGCGCGACGATATCCCGCACGCTTTCCCATGTTTCGGTGAGGCCGCTTTCGGTGGTCGTGTCCTCAAGAAGCACTCCGAGATCTTTCCGGTCCCGGACGTCCACAGCTCGCAAAAACATGATGACTTTGTCCGGTGCAAGAATAGTTTGATCTCTCGCGGACAACCTCCCGAACCGACTTTCGAATGTCGAAAACACTTCGAGGACCTTCAGCCCCTTACCTGACGTTTCCACCCAATCCTCGAATCCCCTCCGCGTTGCCTTGGAGGAGTCCTCGATGGCAAACGTGGTCTTTAACGCTTCTTCGAATGCTTCCCACGTCGGATTTTGTTGTTGCAACCCGTGGATACTCCCTTGAAGCCCGTCGGTCGCCACCCGGTTAAAGGATGTCACTTGCAGTCCTTCCGAAGCCCGGCACCGGAGCATCTCCGCCTTGTAGTCCTGCAAATATCGCGACACATCCTTACCATTAAATTGCCCGTTGCGTTGCACGAGCCGCTCTACTGATGCCGAAATCTCCGACATCGTGCGTTGTTCTTGAAGCATCCGTTCGAACATCGCCATCATATTGTTAGCTTGTTGAGCCTCCATCTCCTTGCCACCCGTCTTCACGTCGGGTTCACCAACTGTGTCGTGCCTTTCGGCTCCGGATCGTTGCGTGAGTCGGGTGGGAACCACAGAGGTCTTGGACTAGGAGAAAGAAGTTCGTGAGATAGAGATTAATTATGAGTAAATAGCAAGAGAAAGATAAGAAACTCGTGAATCACACGAGTATACTATATTAATTGGTACTTAGGGTGTCAAGAGAGAAGTAGATGTATAAATCGTGAATCCCACGAATAATTTTTGTATTGATTAATTCTTAATCCAAAAAAAATCAACAACAACTACAATGTGCTCCCCATCCTTATATAGTGATGGGAGAGACTAAGCATAGCTACATGCTTTTTCTCATATGTTCATGCACACTAAATGTGCATGTGATGCTTTTTTATTTCCTAAGTATAGGGCTCATGCACGCTAGATGTGCATGAGTTATTTTTAGTGTCTCGTGTTTTTTCTTTTTCATATATTAAAAAAATACACGATTTACCTTTTAATAAAGGTATGCATAAATAAAGGTCTTATACATATTAAATCTATATTTAAAACACTTAAGATAATTTAATGTAATGGTAAGGTTGGGGTTTGTCAACGTGGAGGTGCAGAGTTCGAATCACGCCCTGCGCAGTAGTGAGTATTTCCTTTTTTTTTTACATTTATGTCTCTTCTTTGCCGGTATGCCGTTTTCTTCCTTGCCGGTATGCCGTTTTCCTCCTTGTCGGTATGCCGTTTTCTTCCGGTTCTCACCGAGCACTCCATTCTCTATCCGAAGGGACAAAAATATAATTTCCACATAGTGTGCAACTTACACTACGACAACGTTGACTCGGCATATGTGCTCCGACGCGAAGCAGTCTTCGGAAACTTCTTCATTATCCGATTCGGTTATGTCGTCTCCGAACCGAGCCCTTGATAACATATCTGCTACCGCGTTTTCCTTCCCCGAGATGTGTCGAACCTCCGGATTAAGCGACTTGACATATGCAACCCACCTTAGCATAGCTACATCTGGTATCGTACAACGCCGCATCATCCCGAGTATCGGAAGACAATCCGTCTCGATCACCACTTCGGCTCCGATCAAATAATCCCGATCCGATTTTATCGCCGACACGACTCCCCACAGTTCTCTTTTGACTTGTGCATATCTACGTTGCCTTTCGTTGAGAACCTTTGCTCCGAATCGGATCGGATACCGCGAACCATCCGAGTCGGCTTGATTGATGACCCACCCGATACCGGTTGGACTTGTATCAACCGTTACTATGATCGGTCGGTCGTAGCTCGGCTTCTTAAGTGCTTCCGCCCTCCGAAGTGTCTTCTTCAATTTCTTCATGGCTTTGGTGTGTTCCAGTTTCCATTCGAATTTCTTACCTTTCCGCAACAAGTGGTAGAGCGGGTCCGCTATATGTGCATAGTGCGGAATCCATATGTGATAGAATGCACATGCACCGAGAAACCTTCGGACTTCGGATGTTGACTCGCATACTGCCTCCATAGCTTGAATCGCATCGATCTTTGTTGGTGACGATCTTCGGCCGTAGGGCCCACATAGATGTCCGACCACCAATATTTCTTCTTGCCCGAATGCCGATTTCTCCCCGGAAAGTGTTAGGTGCACATCTTCTAGCTTTCGCAACACTTTCTCGCATGCATGAATATGGTCGACCACGAACTTTCGGCATCCCCGATCATCCATAGTCTCATCTTTTTCTTCGACCGCGCATCCTTTCATCGGAATGTCATCGAGGAACGGCATCGTTATCTCCGGAATGCAGTCTCGAAGCACCTTGTTCATCGCGTTCATCATATGAGCAACCGAGTTTGTCGCTCCTTGTGGTAGTGTGCACATTCGAACTAATCCTATCGGTGTTCGCATGGTTGTGATGTCTCGGCTCTCCACGGCTAGTTGGAATTGGTCATACCCCGAGTATAGGTCTCCGATGGAGTATATCGCACGACCGGCAAAAGCTTCCGCAAATTCGTCCACTATCGGACCGACTCCCGAGTTCCGGATCATGACCTTATTCACCGGTTGCAAGTCTTGGATAAATCGGAGTGACCCATTCTTCTTCGGAACCGTAAACCATCGATTTGAGTACGGAGCAGTTGATGGCTCTAGAATCCCCATCGCCACCTTCTCCTTGAGCAAGTCAATGACTTTCGGAATATGCGCTCGTGGCACCGGAATCGGCTTCAGATTCCACGGTACATGGTCAATCGTAAAGATCACCATCGGCTCCACTATTCTCGGATCAACGCACCCTATCTCCCTTGATGTAAATGCAAACGCTTTGCCGTGTTGCTCCAACATCTCGCGAAACCGTTCTTCTTCTTTCTGTAATAGGAACCCACCTCCACCGATCCGAAGTTTCTTCCGGGTCTCATCCGTGAAGGCATGTCCGATATCCATGGACTTCCGAAGTGTCGGATCTCCCGAGACTTCTTTCCTCTTTTGTTCGCTATCGGCGGGTAGTGGTCCCGCGGCCGGTTTCACCTTCTTCTCCACGGTCTTGTATTTCGTACTTACCATTGCTTCTTCTTTACGGAGCGTATCCGGCTCCATTTTCGCAATGATCTCTTACATCTCGACCGATTCCACCGGGACTACCCGGTTCCCTTGACTTTTATCTTCCGCAAGGTCTTCAAGTCGTTGTAGCGTGCTCCCATAGAACACTTCCTCGACTATCCCCACGATTTCTTCATCTTCTTTTATTATTGATGCCAACCGCAACTTATCCTCCACTTGTCGGTATCCTTTCTTCAATCCTCCGGTTACGGTCGTGTACGTAGATGCCCCATCCGGACCGATTCGTACATGTTTTGCTCCGAGAGTTTTCTTCCTGTGTGGGGTATCAGGGCTTCTCGGACTATCACTTCCCCACTCCGCAACAGTCCGCTTTAAAAATCCATCCTCACTTGGGACAAGAGTTCCCTCTTGTTCCTTTCGTGATTTGCCGGCACCGTTAGGAATTGGATAGATTTCCCACCGTTTTGGCTCCGAATTCGCGCAAAAGCTGCACCGCTATCGACCACCTTCGTCTCCATCCGTGATGCCGTGATAAAGGGTTGGCCGAGGATGACGGAATGTGAAACCTCATCTTGCACGAAGAAATTTTGGTCAATCTCGACATCCCCGATCTTCACCGTCACATCCGGACAAGCCGCAAATAGATCTTCCGTTGCTTTGGTGGCCGCCCGAATCTTCCATCCATGGTTGGTATTAATAGGCCACTTCCCCTTCCGGTAGAACTCCTTGGATATCAAGTTGATCTCCGATCCGTGATCAATCAATGCTAGCACGGTTTCTTTGATGTTGCCGATTCGGACCGGAGTTTCCGTAGTCGCGCGTGCCCAATGTGGCCTTGTATAGTGGGAGTTCGGAATTTCGTCCTCCACTTCGGTGTCGTTCATTAAAACGGTGTTGGCATTCACCCTTGGAGCATTTTCCTCCGTACTTTGTCTTTTTCGCTTCACGAGATCTACGAGAAGATCGTGGAACTCCTTTGCTATTCCGAGTAGCTCCCGAAGCGAGAAATCTACCCGGCTATCCAAGATTCTTTCCTCGAACACTTTTTTCAAGTCGGTTTGTTGTTCTATGTCCGAGGCGAGCTTGAATGCCGGAGTCGCCTTTTCTTTTCCCTTACCTCCGGAGTTCCAGCTTTCCGGTATCTTCGATGGACCGGCCGCATCCTCCGTTCGTCGTCGTTTCTCGTCCACATACACCTTATGCAATTGACACAGGGCGTATACGCTATTCTTGTCGACAGGGCACTCCCATCCCGTAGCTCCCCGGACGCCTTCCGCGGTGCTTCGGATCTCGTTGGAGTCGGTTTTCTCGGTGTTTTCTAGAACTTCCAGCCAAAAAGACGTCTTTGCTCTCGATGACT
Organism: Azolla caroliniana; assembly: GCF_043228905.1. Lineage (NCBI taxonomy): Eukaryota > Viridiplantae > Streptophyta > Polypodiopsida > Salviniales > Salviniaceae > Azolla > Azolla caroliniana. Next base: position 9,255,109 of record NW_028230449.1, on the reverse strand, counting down.
CCCCGACACATATTCCCGCGGTTGTCGCATAGTTGCTTCTCGCCGCCAATTCCTCCTCGAGCACCTTCTTCATGCCAGCTTTCCGGAAGTTCGGTCGGAGTGGCTTCCGAGAGTCCATCGAATGAATCCGGTTTCCCTTGTAGTAGATGAGATCCCGCCGTAGCGCCTCCTTATGCTCGTCGCAATCCCTCCGATCGTGTTCGGCGCTATCGCACCATATGCACCGTCGGTCCGTATACTTGGAGCTTGTGGGGCGGTCATCCGACTTCTTCACCATCGCGATCTTCAGATTCTCCATCTCCTTCAATAGTTGCTCCACCGTAGGTGCATCAATCCCCTTCTCGGTTGTAGTCTCTCGAGCCCTCAGTTGATGGTCTTCCAATCCGGTTCTCGGTTTCGGAATCAGTTCCGAAACCCTCTTTTCCTCGTCGGCAAGCCATTGCCCCCTCTTCGTGTATCGCGCGACGATATCCCACACGCTTTCCCATGTTTCGGTGAGGCCGCTCTCCGTGGTCGTGTCCTCCAAGAGCACTCCGACATCGTTCCGGTCCCGGACGTCCACGGCTCGCAAGAACATGATCACCTTGTCCGGTACGAGGATAGCTTGATCTCTCGCGGATAACCTCCCGAACCGGCTTTCGAATGCCGAAAACACATCAACGACCTTCAATCCCTTGTCCGGCGTCTCCACCCAATCTTCGAATCCCCTTCGCGTCGCCTTGGAGGAATCCTCGATGGCGAACATCCTCTTTAGCTCTACTTCAAACGCCTCCCATGTCGGATTTTGCTGTCGTAGCCCATGGATGCTTACTTGAAGCCCGTCGGTCGCCACCCGGTTGAAGGACGTCACTTGCAGTCCTTCCGATATTCCGCACCGTAGCATCTCCGCCTTGTAATCCTGAAGATACCGCGACACGTCTTTCCCGTTGAATTGCCCGTTTCGTTGCACGAGCCGCTCCACTGAGGCCGCTATCTCCGACATCGCGCGTTGTTCTTGTAGCATGCGCTCCAACATCATCATCATGTTGCTAGCCTCCGGTTGATTTTCCATCTCCTTGCCACCCGTTTTCACGTCGGGTTCACCAACTGTGTCGTGCCCTTCGGCTCCGGATCGTTGCGTGAGTCGGGTGGGAACCGCCGAGGTTTTTGACTAGGAGGAAGAGGAATACAACTTAAGGCTAGATATGAATAGTGGAAAGAGAAGTAAGATAGCAATCTCGTGAATCCCACGAGTTTAGTGTAATTAAAACAATATTTAGATTATAAGAGCAATTAGATGGCAAAATTCGTGAATCCCACGAATATATTAGATTGATCCAACCTTGTATATTAATCAACAACCATATACATATTTTTCTCCTCCTTATATAAAGATGGAAGAGGCTAAGCATGGCTTCATGCTTTTTCACCTAAAGTGCCCATGCACACTAAATGTGCATGTGATGTTTTGTCATTTCCTAAATATAGGGCTCGTGCACGCTAGATGTGCATGAGTCACTTTTAATGTCACGTGTAAATAAAATATTCACACTCTAAAGAATACATGATTTTTACCTTTTAATAAAGGTATGTGTAAATAAAGGTCTTATATGTATTAAATCTATATTTATAACACTAAAGATAAGTTATTACAATGGTAAAGTTGGGGTTTATCTATGAGGAGGTGCATGGTTCGAATCTTGCCCTATGCACGTGATAAATTCTTTTGATATATTATTTATTTATTTATATGTATCTAAATTCGGATATATTATTTTATGGTTTTCACGTATTGTGTGGAATACACTACGACAACGTAATATCGGCATCCGCCGAATGTAGCCGTCTGCGCCGGTCCCCATACATCGAAATGGACTACGTCGAGTAGACCTTTGCTCAAGTTCCACTCTTTCGGGAATGGGTGTCGGTGTTGCTTGCCGAATTGGCACGCTTTACATACACCTTCAATATCCTTCTCTTTGAATGTCGGGAGTCCGATGACGACTCCTTTCGATTTCATTGCTTTGAGTTTGTTGAGATTGATGTGGCCCATTCGCTTGTGCCATAGCTCTATGTCGGAGTAGGCTTTCGTGTTTTTCGCGAACATGGCGGATTTCATCTCGCATGAATCGAGAATGAACATCCGGCCCTCTCTTCGTCCGCGTGCGATGAGTCGGCCCTCTTTTTCGATGAAGCAACCGCCTTGATTAAATCGAACTTGCATCCCTTGCTCTACAATTTGGCCGACGAAGACCAAATTCTTCGTAATGGTCGGTACATGAAAGACATTTTTAATGTAATTTTGCTTACCTTCTTTTCGGAACGGAACATTGCCAATGTGCCGAATCGGGTGTGTAGTGTCATCTCCGGTTTCGACATAGCCGGGTCGGTTCGACTCTCGAAGTTCTCGGAACCATTCTTGATGCGATGTCATATGGTTCGAGGCACCAGAATTGACGAACCATACATCTTCCGGACCGGAGGCACTAGTTGAGGTAGCGGCCGACATAGAGTTTGCTCTATGTTTCATCATGAACATTCCGCCACAGTCGGAGTTGTGCGCATACATTCTGCCACAATCTTCGTAGTCGGAGTTGTGCCCGTACATTTCGCCATGGTCGGAGTTGTGTTCATACATTCTGCCACGATGTTCATAGTCGGAGTTGTGTGCGTAATTTGTGAGTTGTCGGCTTGTGGAAACCGATTCACGCATCTTCTTTCGGCACTCTTCTTCGTGGCGGCTGAGCTTTCCGCAATATCCACATTCGGTTACGTTTTGATGGCTCGGGCCGGAGTGGAAGCTCTCCCTTCTTGCGAAGGTTCCTCGTTGGCCTCCGTTTTGCGGCCGAAATTGGGAGTTGTTGTCGTAGGTCGGACCTCGTCCGCCTTGTCCTTGGCCGAATCGGCCTCTCGCTCGTCTGTGTCCTCTTCCTCCATTAGAGTGCATGTAGAGCATGTGGCCTTCTGACTCCGAGCATGTGGTCGTGAACACATATCGCCAAACAATACATCATGCGGCTTGCGGCTTGCTCCCATGTCACGTATCTAGGAGCCGCTTCGGCGGGTCGGTCTTCATGCGCTCCTTTGATGTAGCTCCAATAGCCTTGTCTGACAAGGTATTGGTGCATCTTGTACTCCCAAGATGCGAAGTTGTTTCGATCCAACTTCTCGGTAGGGAGAGCGCTCCCCATTTGAGTATTCATTATGTCGATTCTTCTTCTTCTTCTTCTCTCTTTGAATGCGAGCTATGTAGCGAAACTACGATAGTTATGAGCCGGTTCTTGGTCGTCGGCATAGAGCACAACACACGATCACGATGAGGCGAATGGGCTAGATCGAGCTACCAACCTCGCTCTGATACCATGTAAAGAATCAAGAGATGGATTCTTGTGATGCGGAAGAGATGTGAGTTATGTGTGTGTGTAAGAGAGAGAGAGACAGAAACATAGAGAATACGCAAGGTAAAAGTATATTGACAAAGGAGAAAGACTCAACATTATACAAGGTGGGAGGAGGGTGCTTTATGTAGTCACCCTCTCTCTTCATTAACTACAAGCCTCATGGAGCATGGGGAATGTGAAAGCTCATAAGTTATGTGTCATAGAATATGATTCTATGACTCATACTAAATGCTAGAATACAAAGTGGTGACATAATGGTGACTCTTGATCGTTGGAGTGTCTCTTCACTCTCAAGGTGAGTTCACACACTAGACCAAGTTGAGCTTGATTCTCAGCAGCCTAAGTATTGAAGTTGTCGTCGATGCCAACGAGAGTCCAGAATCTGGTCGACCTCATGCTCCTCACATATGGAAAGCTCAATTGGAGGTGGAGGTGGAGGTGGAGAGTGTCTTCCAGGATTAGTGGATGGATGATAAGGTTCGAGAAGAGAGGCATGGAAGACATTATGAATCCGGAAATGTGGAGGAAGTTGCAACCGGAAAGTGACGGGATTGACACACTCAATGATGCAAAAAGGCCCCAACTTCTTGTAATCCAACTTTCCTAAAGGTCGAGTACTATCGACATGGTGACGTAAGAGCAAAACATGATCACCAACTGCAAAGGCGGGTGTAGCGGAACGATGTCGATCAGCTTGCGCTTTATACTGGTCCCTTGCAAGGATGAGTTCGAGGGAGAGGGGTCTTGATTAATGTCGGCTAAAATACGAGCACGTCCTTCCGCTGACGGGTTGATAGAGTTTCCAGCAATGGAATACTGAAGCAATGATGGAAACCATAGTTGGCGAAAAATGGGGTGACCCCAATTAAACCATGTAGCGTATTATTATTATATGTGAACTCTACCAAGGGTTGGAGGTCAACCCAATGATCTTGTTGGTAGCTCAATCATTTAGAATAGATAATCTACAATAATCTAGAAAGGTAACATGATTATGTATCGGATGTATTGGTTAAAACTTATCGATTAAATACAATAGGTTAAGAGTTCGAATCATGACATGACTATTGTCATGTCCATGACACCTTCCATCAACTTGACCCTCAACCTCCACGACACGGTTGACGACCTTCTCCAGGCTCACATTGTCTTCCCGAGATCTCATCATTTGTTCGAAGATTATCATCATTCTTTCGAACTCTCCCACTTGATTGCTTGAGGATGCCATCTCCAAGTATTGGTCGATCCTCATCTTGATCCTTCCTACCGCTTCTTCACGTCGGGTTCACCAAGTAAGATGTCGAGGAAATCCTCGCATGTTCGCAAAATGAAGCGGGACCACTGAGGTACTAGACCGGAAGGATTCGATGTTTTTAGTAGTGGACCACAAGGATTCAATGTTTTTAGTAGCGTAAGCGAGAAAGTATTGAAGATAGATGGATGAAGAGAGAGAGATAGAGATAGAGATTGAACCCTTGACTTTAGTTTTACAAGACAAGATACATCACCATTAGGATAACTCTGATCTTTGATTAAAAGTTTCTTTTTTACTTACATCACTTGCCTCCCTTACACAAGCCCAACTATAGACTTTTATAGGTCTCACCATGCAAAAACCATGGGCTAAAACCACAACCTAAAACCATGGGCTAAAACAATGGTTTTGCGCCCACGGTTTCTATATGTTTGCTTCCTACAAAATACTAAATATGAAAAGAAAATATACAATTTCTAAAGCACTCAGTAGTGGCTTTAGTGGTAAGTTAATATGTCTCCTATCTTGGAAGTGCAAGGTGCAAGCATTGTTTCCACCCCTATGTATGCACTTAAATGTTACTAGGCTTTAGTCTTATTTTTATATTTACAATTGAGCACACATCACACATGCACATGTTTAACTTTACATCTAGCTTTTCTTTTACGATTCTCATTTCAGTCCTATTTACAACATGCTAGCATATGCGTGTAGCCTTCACCCCTTTCACACGTGCAAATTGCACTTTCTCGATTTCGTTCGTTGCACACAATTTTCACACCGTTGCCGAAAATCTTCACGGCAACGTAGATGGGGAGAGTATAGTAGAGCACATTAGTACCTTCATGGGGTTGGTAAACTAGTTAGCATCAGTGAAGCTTCCTTTAGATGATGTTATGCAGGCCACACTACTACTATGTACTTTGCCTAACAGTTGGGAAAACCTAATAGTGACACTCAGTACGTCATGTAAAGAAGACAACCTATCTTTACAAGTAGAAAAAACAAGTATTCTAAATGAAAAAACAAGAAGAAACGATAAAAGTGCCTTGTCTCAATCGGAAGCTAATGTGACCCAAGAACTTAGTAGAGGAAGAAGAGAACATAGAAGTTCAGAAAATGGAGATAAGTTTTATGGAAGGTCGAAGTCCAGAGGAAGACCTACATGCTTCTATTGTGGGAAGCTTGGTCACTTCCAAAAGAATTGTCGACACCTTAGAAAGGACAAAGGCATGGCTGATGACGTTGAACCCAGAAAAATTTCTGATGATAAAAACACCTCATCCATTGCAACTAGTGAGGAAGATATGTTATTTATCTGTGCGCAAGTGTGAATCTTGCAAATGTTGAGTGCTCATGGGTAGTGGAATCCGGTGCATCATTCCACCTAACTCCCAAAAGAGAATGTTTCTCATCTTACAGAGCGGGTGACTATGGCTACATAAGGATGGGAAATGATGGTGAATGCAAGATTGTGGGCATAGGAAATGTGTGTTTGGTAACATCTACTGGTTGTAGGTTAACATTGAAGGATGTCCACCATGTTCTAGATGTCAGATTGAATCTGATATCGATTGGACGGCTAGATGCTAAAGGCAACATGTTCGCGTTCACAAGTGGAAGGATCGCGCATAAATGGAAGTTAAGGAATATTTTGGTTGATTTTAGGGGTTTTTCAATGATTTTACAAAACACATTGATACTAGTATCATTCATGTTCAAATATACTATGAAAAAGGTTTAAAATCCACTATTTTCGTGATTTAGAAGTAAATAAAAAAAGAGAATTTTCAAAAAGTTACATTCTCAATTTATATCACAAACTTTACAACCAATGTTATTTTATAAGAAACGATTTTTTAGAAATCATAAGAATTCAAAACACATGCTTTTATATTACTCGATTTGTTACAAGCGGAATGTAGTTACACTTAATAACCAAAAATACATTTATGATCACTCCTTTACGGAGAATCACTACTATAACTAATATACAATGACGATTCCTCGTCCTCCTCGGATGTACCAATCAGTGCATTATCTTCGTCAAAAACCAAATGGTTTGACTCTATATTATATATAGCAGATCTCGTTTGCCTTCAACTCAAGCCACCTTGTAGACCTGGTAATTTTTCTTTTATTATATCTATTGTTGACTTCCTTAATCGTTCGGCTTTTGTAAGCGTGAAGTCGTACACGATGATATCCACATCAGAGATATCAAGGGTCAAGGTGTTACGAATGTTTCGCTTCCTCTTCCTACCTCCCCTTGTTGTCGGGCATTCAATCATCTCCAATGTATACTCACCTGTAAAAGCATTTGCACTTCTAGTGTTGTACCAATGAATGTTTATAGACTTGATCGTGTTTTCTATTTCATGCATTAGCACTTCTAGAATTTTACCAACCCAAAATTGGTGGCCATGTGAGTTCTCATCAGCCGGCATTGCAATCAACATCCCCGCCGCGAGCTCTTACAAATTGTCTTGCCATCTAGGTTCGGCTGCTTTCGTCATCCTTGGTCCCACATAAATGTGTCTTTGTTGTGGATGGACCAAACTGTCATTAATCGCATAATTTTGCTGGTTGCTCCAGAGTTTTATTTACACAATCATGTTGTAGCGACAATGTGAATGGCGTTTCCAAATTCCAATTATCACCAAATACACAATTGTCTATAATTCATTTTTGATCACTAAAAAATACATCCCACCATGACGTGTCTTGTTGTGCGGCATATTTCTTGGCGGCCTCAATATGCTTTCTTTTTTCTTCTAAGGCTTGGAGCCATAACCGTTTTTGTTCCGATACCAAGTCACTATGCAATTGTCCTTTGTTCTCAATTGGCATTTGTTTAGCTGCATTGACAATTGTACTCGGCATACAAAGTAGTAACTGGCAACCACCTTCAGGTTCCCATGTTGTAGAAGATAAATATTGTTTAGCATACAAAAGCGTAGAACCACTTATTTCATTTTTCTTTATCATAAAAATATGATTGAAGCTTATATTGTTTAACTTGGCGAGCACTTTAACATTCCCAACACCCCCATCTGATATATATCTCTTAAAGTCATATACCTCCTTCAAGTGTGACACTTTTGGGCGCAGTGTATATGCATCACAAATGACATCAAATAGTTTAGGTAATGTGAAAGCATCATGCCGAGATAACTCTCTAGAGAATGTGCTGAACATCTGATCTATATGATCATGTGTGTGGCCAACCAAAAGAAAATTGACTTTCACTTTTCTAAACAATCCTTCGTTGATCAACATACTTAGATAGCCAAACACAGTTGAATTTTTGTTCTCTCTAGTAGTATTGTCCAATTGAATGCATAGAACAGGGGGCAACGGTTGGCCCCAAGACATCAAAACTCGGTGAATCATTGTAACTGTTAGGTTAGGGTCATTGTGAACATTGGGGTATGTCATGAAGACGTGAGGTCCAACTGACCTATTACAAGCCAAGCATCCCACCAAGTGCATTTGAACAAGGCACTCATCATTGACGTCTTTGGGGAGCCTCCGCATATGCGGCAAGCACTTCTTCTTCTGGTCCATGCCATCAATCACTAAGCAAATGTATTGCTCAGGCCTCTTCAATCACTTCTCTCTATGATTCATCGCCTTCTTCTGTTCTAACGATTGTGCCTCACGATGCTCCTGTAGTAACTTCTTACTCATATCCATTTCCATTGATGTCATAACTAGACTCGAACCCATAACCTTTTGTTACACGGGTCGAGACTTTACCATTAGGGTATGAATTGTAATTTGAAGGATATTATTTTCATTTAGGTTTTATTGGGAAATTGATGTATATTCCAGATTTCTCTGGAACATTCTAGAAACTTCAGGAGTATTCCTGAAGACACTATAAAAGGAGGCGCAAGGCATTAGTTCGAACCAAATCGGTTCAACGCCAGTCTTAAGCCTTCTAACTACTGTTGTATATCTTCCGTCATATAATACATATATCTTTCGCATCATCATTCTCTCTCTCTCTCTCTCTCTCTCTCTCTCTCACTCATTCCTTCTCTCAAAGTTCGACACCTCTCATAGTACTAATCCTTCTCTGTCTTAGTACTATTCCCCAACAATAGTACTAATCCTTCTTTTAGTACTAATTCCTTCTCTGCCTTAATAGAGTTCCTGACAGTTTGAACCGATTTTGGTCTACTAGTCTCCCTCTTCCTTCTGTCTCCCTCCTTTCCTACTAGTCTCTTATTTCCCTTTTCCTTCATCCCATGGCCACCGTTAGCGCTGAAGAGTATCAATCCGTTTTCTCGGAATTTCAATGTTTGAAAGAGAAGTTTCATGCTTTGGAACAAGAAAATCAACGCTTATTGGGGGATCTTCAGCAAATTTCCTTAGAAAAGCAGCAAACGCAACAACAGCATGGGGAACTTGCGTTACGCGTGCAACAACTCGAAGCAACCATCGTAGCAATGCAACAACAAGGGCACGGAGCACAAGGGATTCATAAAGAACCCAAGATTGGCCTTCCCACGAAGTTCGATGGAACGCGATCGCAGTTTAGAGGGTTTCTTAACCAGGTACGGTTAGTTATTCAAATGCATCCGTCCCGATATCCCACCGATGCATCACGAGTGGGTTTAGTAGGCACGTTGTTAAATGGCTCAGCATTAGCATGGTTCGCTCCGCTACTAGAAAAGGAATCTCCAGTACTAAATAATTTTGAAGAATTCATAAGTGAGTTTAAAGCATGTTTTGGAGATACTGACAGCATAAGGACTGCAATCAACAAAATCCGGCGATTACGCCAAGGTGACCGTCCAGCCTCCGCATATGCTGCAGATTTCCGCCTACTCGCCGCCGATATCCCCTGGGATGATCAAGCATTGATGGAGCAGTTCCGCTATGGTCTACGCAACGATGTCAAGGATTTACTCTTGACTTTCCCTGAAGAGCCAAAATCATTAACAGAAGCAATCAGTCGAGCGGTCAGATGTGACAACCGCCTCTTCGAGCGACGTTCGGAACGACAATTTCAGATGCCGAGGGCAAGATCCGAGCCTACCTATGCCTCAGTGGTAGCGAAACCTTTTCAAAGGGAGTCACATAATGCGCCTCCAGTAAGTACTCCAACTCCAATGGAAATTGACACTACACGTCGTCGTGGGCCGCTATCGGAGGAGGAAAAGCAACGACGCCGAACAAACCGATTATGCCTTTATTGCGGTGGACCAGGGCATATCGCGATAAACTGTCCCCATAGACCAAGAAGGCAGGTAAACCAAGTCATTGTTAGTTCTGACTATACTAAACCCGAGTCTATTTCAGTAGGAATCTCTGATAATCCTCATAGTCATAATAGTCCTAATAGTACTAATAGTCTGAATCTCGCAAACAAATTTGATGTCCTTAGCCAATTAGAAGAAGAGTTAAACGACTAAGTCCAGCCAAAATAGGAGCCGTTTGGTTGGACAGCCCTAGATCTGTGCAGCCCATTAGTGGTTCCATTCCCTCTAAGCAAGTTAGTGATGTGTTCGTAGCCCAAGTAGCAGTTAGTACTAAAAGTACCCCTCCAGTACATACCTTAGCCCTTCTAGATTCCGGAGCTAATTCTTGCTTCATGGATAGGAATTTTGCCCGAGCTCATCAGATATCTCTCAGAAAGCTCCCATGTCCAGCCTCAGTAGTAGTCATTGATGGTCGTCCCATTGCTTCTGGTAATATCATAGAAGAGTCGGAACCCGTTAATATTGTCCTAGATAACTTAACATGTGTAGTATCATTTAATATTATTAGTATTCCAGAACATCCCATAGTTTTAGGATTACCATGGTTCGAGTTACATGACCCAGACATAGATTGGAGGACAAGGGAAATCCGGTTGCGACAAACCCAAGGATCTACCCAGAAGGTTGCAACCATTTCGCTACGTCAGTTGCGTGAGGAAGGGCGCAAGGAGGAAATGTTTCTCTTTGCAATATCAGTACAACCCTCCAGCACCACCAAAGAGGAGTCCACCGTTCAACTTCCCGAGAAGTATCGTCAGTATGCTGATGTGTTCGATAAAGTACAAGCCAACACACTTCCTCATCATCGGCCGTACGACTGCGCCATCGACTTACAACCGGGAAAAGAGCCGCCATGGGGGCCGATCTACAATTTGTCACCAACCGAGCTAGAAGTCCTTCGAGCCTATATAGAGGAGAATTTGGAGAACGGTTTCATTCGGCATTCGAAATCTCCAGCCGGCGCACCCATTTTCTTCGTCAAGAAAAAAGATGGCTCGCTTCGACTCGTTGTAGATTACCGTGGCTTGAATAAGGTCACAGTAAGAAATAGGTATGCTCTTCCCCTTATCTCAAGTCTTTTAGAACGGATCAACGGTGCCAGGTTCTTCACGAAGATAGACTTACGAGGAGCCTATAACCTCGTACGGATCCGACCAGGAGATGAATGGAAGACCGCGTTTCGCACCAGATATGGGCACTTCGAGTATACGGTCATGCCGTTCGGACTCACTAATGCGCCGGCAGTCTTCCAGCACATGGCGAATGATATATTTCGAGATCTCTTGGATGATTTTTTGATCATCTATTTGGATGATCTACTGGTTTATTCAAAGACCCAAGAAGAACATGATTCTCATGTACTATTAGTACTAAAACGACTTCGAGAACATGGTCTGTATGCAAAGTTAGAGAAATGTAGTTTCGGGTGCAACCAAGTGGAGTTTCTCGGCTATGTCATCTCCTCAGAAGGCATATCTATGGACCCAGCCAAGGTCAAAACGGTGATAGAATGGCACACTCCGCGTTCGGTGCGGGATGTGCAATGCTTCCTAGGCTTTGCAAATTTCTACCGGAAGTTCATACAAAATTACTCAAAAATTGTGCTGCCTCTCACACAGCTCACCAGGAAGGGACAATCATTCATTTGGTCTAAAGAGACGGACATGGCTTTCGAGAGTCTTAAGAAGGCGTTTACATCAGCTCCAATTTTAGGTCATGTGGATCCGGAAAAACCATTCATTATCGAAGCTGATGCATCGGATTTCGCATTGGGGAGCATTCTGTCACAACAGGGTAACGACGAGAAGCTACATCCTGTGGCTTTCCACTCCCGTAAGTTTGACGCCGCCGAAATCAACTACGAAATTCATGATAAAGAGCTATTAGCAATAGTTGATTCTTTTATGCAATGGAGGCATTTCCTGGAGGGATCTCCTCATCAGGTCACTGTATTCAGTGACCACAAGAACCTTGCCTACTTTCAAGATGCTCGTGTACTGAATCGACGTCAAGCTCGGTGGGCCCACTTCCTCACACGCTTCGACTTCAAAATTACATATCGTCCGGGGAAGCACCAAGGGAAGGCAGATGCATTATCACGGCGTTCGTATCTAACACCACGTCCCGGTGAGCCAGCTTTCGATAACCAGAAGCAAGTAATCTTGGGTCCAGCACGACTGCAAGCAGCACAGGTCTTTGACATGCCCGTGGATTCCGACATTACCAATACTATACGTGAGGACTTGAAGACTGACGCTTTCGCCCAAGCTATACTAGCACAAATTGACCCCTCTCGAGCGTCATGTTCACAATCACAATCACCAGGTACGGATTATCGGCAATTCAAATACTGTGATGGATTACTCTTCTTTAAAGAACTTTTGTATGTTCCTAATGGTTCTTGCCGCCTTCGAGTAGTACAAAACTGCCATGACACATATACAGCAGGACATTTTGGTAGTACTAAAACATTAGATTTAGTACAACGATCATTCTGGTGGCCCCATATGCGACAATTTGTCGAAGATTTTGTTCGGACTTGCGATACATGCTGCAGAGCGAAAATACCAAGACATCATCCATATGGTTTATTAGAACCATTACCAATTCCAAGCAAGCCATGGCAATCCATTGCTCTTGACTTCATTACAGATCTTCCAGTCTCTAAGGGATTCAGTGCGATTCTCACAGTGGTGGATCGATATACGAAGATGGCTCATTTCTTACCATGTACTAAAGAAATATCTAGTGAAGACACCGCCGAAATTGTCATGCGGGAAGTATGTCGGCATCATGGACTCCCTGATAATATCATCAGCGATCGTGGACCCCAGTTTGTGTCAAAATTCTGGAAGCACCTTTTTAAAATGCTGAAGGTCACTTGTAACCTCTCCTCCGGCTACCACCCACAAACCGACGGTCAAGCCGAACGAACAAATCAAACACTGGAGCAGTATCTGCGGTGCTTTCTCAACTATCATCAGAATGACTGGGCAGATATTCTTCAGTTCGCCGAATTTGCCTATAATAACGCTATCCACGCATCGACTAAAGTCACGCCATTCTACGCTTATACAGGATATCATCCCCGGTGGTGTGTCCTTGAAACCCCAGAAGTGTCCACAAATCCTTGCGCGGAGGATCGTTTGGAGCGGTTACGCAAGATACAAGCGGATTTATCTACTCAACTCCAGCAAGCTCAACAATCACACAAGGACTACGCAGATCGTCATCGACTTCCATCCAGTTTTAACATTGGAGATCGGGTGTGGCTGCTACGACGACACATCAAGACTACTCGCCCATGTGAGAAGTTGGATTATCGGCGATTAGGTCCTTTCCGTATTATCGGGAAGATTAATGATGTCGCTTTTCGTCTCGAGCTACCTCCGCAACTTCGGATACACCCGGTGTTTCATAGTTCTCTCCTCGAACCCTATCACGAGAGCACTATCCCAGGACGTACTATACAACCTCCACCTCCTATCGAGCTCGAAGATGGACCTGAGTATGAGGTCGCTGCCATCCTCGATTCCAAGATTGTTCGCAACAAGCTCTACTATCTAGTCGATTGGCTAGGATATAGTCCCAGCGAGCGTACTTGGGAACCGATCGAGAATGTGACCAATGCTCGTGCTCTTCTAGAAGACTTCCATCGACGATATCCCGAGAAACCGGGTCCTCAATCCAAAACGACTCGTGAAACTCGTCGTTTTAAAGGGGGGATAGTGTCATAACTAGACTCGAACCCATAACCTTTTGTTACACAGGTCGAGACTTTACCATTAGGGTATGAATTGTAATTTGAAGGATATTATTTTCATTTAGGTTTTATTGGGAAATTGATGTATATTCCAGATTTCTCTGGAACATTCTAGAAACTTCAGGAGTATTCCTGAAGACACTATAAAAGGAGGCGCAAGGCATTAGTTCGAACCAAATCGGTTCAACGCCAGTCTTAAGCCTTCTAACTACTGTTGTATATCTTCCGTCATATAATACATATATCTTTCGCATCATCATTCTCTCTCTCTCTCTCTCTCTCTCTCTCTCTCTCACTCATTCCTTCTCTCAAAGTTCGACACCTCTCATAGTACTAATCCTTCTCTGTCTTAGTACTATTCCCCAACAATAGTACTAATCCTTCTTTTAGTACTAATTCCTTCTCTGCCTTAATAGAGTTCCTGACAATTGATGTCTTTGCACCTTTAGCCAGACTTTTAAGATTTGCACAAATGGAGCAATACCCCATGCGTACTTTATGTGGAATGAGCTCTCCATAATCTTGTGAATTGGCTACATGTGACAGACTTATTACGTGAGCCCACCATATCAGATCGATAGACATCATAAACTTCCCGACGTGTGTAATTATCAGAGAGTTGCATCCTAGCTGTAGTGAGCATTACTTCACAATTTAACTGAAAGTAATTTTTCATCCAACCAATAGCATATCTTCCAATTGCACCTTTCATACTTGGAACCTCTTTACAATTGAGCATCTGATCCCCGCTAAGTAGACATTGTTGTACTCTATGTAGCCGCATGTTACTAACACATAACACAATTTTGAATGCAACTCTACATATCTGTTGCGCATGGAAGATATAATACTCGAATAATACTTTGATCCCCGTACATTTGTCAGACACTAGTTGCATATGTGACCTGAGGTAAGTGTCTTGCTAATCACCAGTCATCGAAAAATAGTATGGCCTTAATTCTCGCAACTTTGATTTTCCAATCATAGACATAGAACCACAGGCACAACATATTTTTTTGACATCAAATCCAATCTGCTTATCTGATGTCACCAAGTTAAATCTAGCCAGACGAATTCTTCGTGGGATTCTTCTAATATGCATAGGGCTTCCAAATTTCTCTTCTTGCATAGAAGTTGGTGTAACCTTGTTACTATCCAATTCTTTGTTGTGACTAATATAGAACTTCTCAATCATTGGTTCATTCATGCCCACCATTTTGAATATAAGACTTTTCAATCATTGGTTCATTCATGGCCACATCTTTACTATAAAGCAATTAAGAGTCATAAAAATGTTGCTTTGAGTATTCAATCATTGGTTCATTCATGAACCACTATCATTGCTTCCTTCATGACCTTCAAAGTCATTGTATGTTAGTTTGACTATAAAATAATCATTATTATGTTAGTTTGACTATTTAATCATTGATGCATTCATAAGCATCATTTATTTCAAATCCATGAAAGAGAGTGATTGGTACACTCAAGATTAGGTACTAAATAAAGTAACTTTGGTTAAAGTGATTGTGGTTACTAACTAACTAACATTAAGGTTGCCAACCTTGGTTAAAGTGACTGTGGTTACTTTAACCACTGTGGTCAATCCCTATAAATAGGAAGACCTCCTCATATTTCAATCACATGAAGCACACTAGCAGAACAAAGCACAAGAGCACACAGAGCAAACAAAGCACACAAAGCACCAAGCACCAAATTGAGATCTCCCCCTAAGCATCAACAACGTCCACCATGTCTTCAAAGAAAATCGAGTGCCAAGACTCCAGGTAAGCGTCTGACACTTTGGACATTTTTGTAAATATGTTTTAGCACTCAAGAACTGGATACGGCGTAGCGAGTTCCTATTTAAAGTTTCTGATTTAAATAGGAACTCGATACGCCGTATCGAGTTCTTGTATAAAGTTTGCATTTTCAACAGGAACTTGATACGGCGTATCGAGTTCCTATTTAAAATTTTTGTTTTAAACAGGAACTCGATACGCCATATTGAGTTCTTGTATAAAGTTTGCGTTTTCAACAGGAACTCGATACGCCATATCGAGTTCCTGTATAAAGTCCGTGTTTTATAAAGGAACTCGATACGGCGTATGGAGTTCCTGTATAAAGTCTGTGTTTCATACAAGAACTCGATACGGCGTATCGAGTTCTTGTATAAAGTTCTTGTTTCATACAAGAACTCGAAACGCCGTATCGAGTTCCTATAAAAAGTTTTTGTTTTATATAGTAACTCGATACGCCGTATCGAGTTCCTATGTAAAGTATGTGTTTTATAACGGAACTCGATACGCCGTTTTGCACAGGAACTCGATACGTCATATCAAGTTCCTATGTAAAGTATGTGTAACTCGATACCCTATATCGAGTTCCTGTAAAAACACTAACTTTATACAGGAACTCGATACGTCGTATCGAGTTACTATATAAAACACAAAATTTAAACAGGAATATTGTGTCTTTGGGGGAATAATTTAGTATGTGTGAAAATATACCACGGCGTATCGAGTTCCTATAAAAAGTTTTTGTTTTATACAGTAACTCGATACGCCGTATCGAGTTCCTATGTAAAGTACGTGTTTTATAACGGAACTTGATACACCGTTTTGCACAGGAACTCGATACGTCGTATCAAGTTCCTGTGTAAAGTATGTGTAACTCAATACCCTGTATTGAGTTCCTGTATAAACACTAACTTTATACAGGAACTCGATATGGCGTATCGAGTTACTATATAAAACACAAAATTTAAACAGGAATATTGTGTCTTTGGGGGAATAATTTAGTATATGTGTGAAAATATACCAAACTTTCTATCAAAATCAGACTTTTTTAGTGACAATTGCCATATTTTGTAACAACTAGGGGCCTTACTGAAAAAGCTTTTATGACCTATTATAGCTTAAAATAATAGAAAATAACCCACGAATTAACTTTATGATAGCAAATTTAAGTCTGTCATATGCAAATTCTCTACAATAAGGATATGGAATCAATATAAGCCATACCTACCCTTCAAGATGATATATATATCCTTGTATACTTATTAAGATATATAATTTTCGAAGTTGAATGGCCCTTACTAGAATGGATTTCCGAATAAAGGACTATCATGTTCACTCAGTACATGATTGATATTTATAGTTTACCACAAATCGCCTGCTAGTTTTAGTCTTCGTCTAATGATGTATATTTTAATATACAACCTTAATCTACGTGACCACCTAACTTATGTTTTCGCATGTCCTTTCTTAAATAGGTCGTTTGAGAACTTGTCGGACCGACCTGTGAAGAAAAAAAAAGCTCCGGATACAGGGCTCTCCAAATGAGACCAAGACCCTAACAGTTCCTAAGAACATGAAGAGAGGAAAAAAGCTTCTCTTCAACGAGGAGACAAAATCTCAACTATCCAATGAGGTCAGCCAAAAGAAAATGTTAGCAGCTACTGGTGGTGAGGACCTTCCTGACCGTGATAAAGGACAAGGAATGGTGTATGGAATACGTCGACTCTAGGAAAAAAGTCGTGTCGTATACAAGAAAGAAGAAGGGTGATGGTCAACTTGAAAATGAATCTGCATTTGTGTATGGTCGTATTCTAAGATTTGACTACGAAGATTCAGATTCAGCCAACATACTTGTAATGATTGAGTGTTCTAAGGGGGTACGTAAAGTGTACCTTTCTGAAGATCTACTAGTAAAGGAATCTTGTGGGCCAGAATCTTTTAAAAAAGATCTACAAAGCTCACAAAACCTTATTGTCACCTTGAGGCCTTATATACAAGGCCATGTAACTCTAACGGAGCCCTAGCCCTCCCTAGTGAAGGCCCTGAAAAGGGCATCTAAAGTGCAATCAAGACCAGCAAAAAAGAGGACCACTAAAATGTCGAACTCCGACTCATCAAACTCAAACGAAGATGAGGACACTAAGGGGACGCCAGGAGCTGAGCTAGCATCGGGTGTGTTGTCATCCGAGCAGAATAAGATACGGAGAGAGTTAATGCAACGTAAACTGGTCAGAAAAGGGCAAGTGTTTAATTTTCCTATAACACAGATCCATTGGCCCCCTATAGATGAAAAAACAGGATGAAGACCACTTGAGATCAAAGAGCCACACCGAATGCATGTTCAAAATCTCAAGAAAAAAATGAAAATTAATCCACATGCTACCGTTGTGCCTTTTATTGTTATGGTAGATCCCGAAGAATGTGAAATCATTGAAGATTTTGACATAAGAAAGCATGATCAATACAATTACTTTGTAATTGGTGGATCACATTCGGCGGACGCACATCGGCAACTTGTGAAGGAACATCCAACGACTTTCTTCTTCAAGTATGCCGAGTGCAAAATTTACGTGGGCCTCACAACTAAAGAGTCAAAGTTGTTGGCATGGGACCACAATAACGATAATGACTATAGGCAGAAATTGTCATCAATTGAGCATCTAAGGTTCTTCCACCACGAGTATTTAGACGTCAAACAAAAGTTCGGTGTGAAGCTACATCCAGGCCTACAACATCAATGCTTGCATGAAGTCGGCATTGTGGTGGATGATAATGTTAAGTCCGATGGTCTTCAGAAATATGAGTCCTGGTTTCAACTTGCCTTACAGATGGAGAAGTATGGGACCTACAAGATCAAATATTCTCAATGTGGGAGAATAAGGAGGTCAAGGGTCAACGACAAAAGAAATGTACGATAGACCCTCAACTAGAATTAAAGTTACAAGCGGCCAAGAAAATTGATTTGACAATTGAAGAAGCGGTTGACGACATGAAGTTGTCTCTATGGAGAGCGATGCAAGGTATTAAGGACGAGCATGTCTGTTTTGTCAAGGGTTGTGGTGAAAGATTTAAGCCTTCACGAAATGGTCACTGAGTTCAATAAGTAAGTATTTCAAATAGTGATATTGAATTCAATATGGTGCAATTGAAAGTTCTAATCTCGTTTTCTAATTTCACAGTCATAAGGTGTACATGAAGATCCAAGAAGTTATGATGAAACAACTTGGATGTATAACTTGGGAACAAGTGACCGAAGATTATCCTCTAACTTCTTCATATAAGGCGTTATACGAGTATTTTATTGCATTCAAGGATTGGGTTAGTATTGGTGGTTTTTCATTAAGCTTTCCTCATATGTAGAGGTTGTGTAATAATACTTGATGTCTTATTGCTTCTATTAGAAACCGTGTCGTGGCAAGAAACAAGGAGAAGTTAAGGATATACACGATTTCCCGACATCCTTCCTTGCACATCTCGAGAGAGCCAGAAAAGAAAAGGATCGTCGCTTAGTCAAGGTGTACGAAATTGAGGAAGATGGCTCCTTCAAAAAATTTAGCCACAAAAAGGATATTACGATAGATCTTTACTACAACGTGGTTTGCAGCGATGTCGTTGACATGATCCAAAAAGTGCCAAAGAAGGAATATACGCTAATGATTGCAGAGATTCCATACGGATTTCGAATGGCAGGGTCAGCATATGACGATGAAACGTTTAGGTTTAAATAGTTAGAGAGGATGGTCAAGGATTTTGCTGAGCTAACGGTTGCATCGTTATGGAGAATAGTTGTCTTTCATAGTATGGACCAAGGGTACTCTGTAGCTCAAGCTTTAAGATCTCGTTGCCATGGCATCAAGAACCTTGCATGGTAAGGATTATTTATATCTTTCATTCACTATATTGCCTTTCTTAAGATTGCTCAATCTATTCTTAACTTGATGTAATATTTGTTATAGGATAAAAACCAATGTAAATAGAGGGCCAACCTTTCGGTTCGTAAATGCTATTGAATACATTACGGTTGGCTACTTTGATGAAATTAAGACACAAAGAATCAAGGAGCATTCTAATGAAGTGGGAGGTTCAAATCTGCTGGTATATCCAGCAATGACACGGAAATTGCGACAGTCACCACGATAGAACAGGGACTTATCAACCCATACCAAAAACCTCAATGACTTATGATGCACTTGATCGAGATGTTTTCTGTAGAAGGAGATTGGATATTAGACCTCTTTTGTAGCACAAGTATTCCTCGAACTAGGTTAACGATGTTGAGATAACCAATACTGAATCTTTTTTGTTTGAGAACTAATTCTTCTTGTTACTTTCCTCATAGGGACAACGTTTGCATGTGCATTGAAGCTCTTTAGAAACACAGTTGCATTGGAGAAGGACGAGGAGCAAGTTATATTTATAAACATGAGGATTAAGGCTTTGTGGGAGTGCCCAGACCAGGACGAGGAGGTCGGTGCAAAGAACCTCACTGATACAGAAAGGTTTTAATCTGCGTCGCAAGAGCCTATTCCTCTGTTAGTCGGGGAACCGGGGGAGCTAATAGAGCTTGATGATGAGCTTATCGAAGATATTTCGTTGGCTCGGCTAACAGGAGAAGCCAATGCACGTATAGTCGAAGAGAGTTCTATACAAGATGACGAAGAAAATGACATTGACGATTTGCTTGCTATGTAATAGACTCTTTTTAAAACGCGAAATGTATTGTTTGGAATTCACATTATTAATGCAAATTTTGGGTTTTACTTGGTGGATTCTATTCTTTATAATCTTCTATATGTTTCAATTTTATTTTTATATACTTGGTTAGTAGACTTATGACATTGGTTTCACCGCGTGCATTGTTGACTACCAAATTTATAAAGAAACATGAAATAGTTTAAATTGAGGCTGATTTTGGTCAAACTTTACCTTAACATTACATGGTCGTAGAATTGTTGTTATGACTGCCCATGTTGTTATTATGGATCTTTGTCTCCTATTGATAAAACTATTATGTTTCTCTTCCATTGCTTCTTAGATTGTGTAGTGTGTTGATAATGGTTCCACTAGCGTTATCCGTATGTTTTTATACGCTTGTAATTCCAATAGCGTTTTTGTTCGGAGTTTGATCCCGTGTGAATCACCTAGGGAATAGATTAGATCAATTTTAAATACAAGTATTGAAAGCCTTAATAGGTTTGTTATTTCCACCACATTATCCTAAAGTTCACTGTCTTACATTGTCCACAATTATATACATATGGTTTGATCCTATGCGAACAAACTGAGGAATAGATTAGATCAACTTTAAATACAAGTATTAAATACCTTAATAAGTTTGTTATTCCAATCACATTATCCTAAAGTTTAGTATCCTACATTGTCCACAATTATATATATGCGCGTATGTGTCAAAGTATAAATTATAACTCATTTTATTAGTATGGTTACAAGTACACCTTATATTTTTGTAAAACTTACCAAATTAATATAAGTCTTTAACTTAGTGTTGCCCATGTCGCACATTAGTGAGATATTGAGCCATTGTTGAACTTTATTATGCCTACATTAACTTATCAACACATCCAAACTTATTTGAATTTCTAATGATCTCCAATCGTAGACCTATCATGTATTTTTATATTTGCAAATTCTAATCAAGTTGTGGAACATGTGATACTAGTGCATCCAATTTTTGTAGAGAGGGTATATTTTGATATTTTCAAGAAGATTCTACAAGTGGAATGCGCGATCCTTCCACTTGTGAACGCGAACGTGTTAGGCTACAATGGTGGCTTTCGAAATGGTACATGGAAGTTCTGTAAAGGGAGTCTAATTGTGGCTCGAGCCCAAAAATAGAACACATCGTATGTAATGCATGCAAAGTTGTGCCGAGACGAAGCAAATGTAGTGGCTGACTCAGATGGTGAGTTGTGGCATAAAAGGCTCGGACACATGAGCAAAAGGGGAATACATATCCTTGTTGAAAAGGATTTTCTACCAGAGGTGAAAGGAATACACCTTGAAAGGTGTGTGGACTGCTTGGCTGGAAAGCAGAATAGAACAACCTTTCACTCTAGGCCTCCGATGAGAAGAGAGTATGCCTTACAACTGGTTCACACATATGTATGTTATGTGGATGCCCCATCACACCGTCATGGACATTACTTCGTGACATTTATTGATGATTTCAGCAGAAAGGTGTGGGCATTTGTATTGGTGTCTAAAGGACCAAGTGTTGTCGGTCTTTAAAGAGTTTCATGCAAAGACAGAAAGAGAATCTGGACAAAAGTTGATGGTTGTCTGAATAGATAATGGTGGTGAGTATAGAGGCCAATTTGAGATGTATTGCAAGACTCAAGGCATCAAACTTGAGTATACAGTGCCGAAGACACTTGAGCTAAATGGTCTACAGAGAGAATGAATCAGACCATAATGGGAAGGGTAAGAAGCATGTTGGCGCATGCAAAATTGCCAAAGTCGTATTGGGCTGAGGCAATGTTGACGGTTGTCTACCTTATAAACAGGTCTCCCTCAATACCTTTGAAGAGGGATGTCCTACAGAGGGTGTGAATGGGAAAGAATATGTCTAATCAACATTTGAGGGTGTTTGGATGCTTGGCCTATGTACATGTTGCTAAAGATCAGAGGTCAAAGCTGGACAGCAAGTCCAAGCCTTGTATATTCTTGGGGTACTCAGAAGATGAGTTCGGGTACAGAATGTGGGATCTCCTTGATAAGAAAGTGATAAGAAGCCGAGATGTTATATTCATGGAAGACAAGACAATTGAAGACTGGAAGCAACAAAGACCATAGCCGTCTTCCCAATCAACTGTTGTTACACTAGTCAATCCCACTCCCACACAACCAGTCGGTAGACAACAGCCAACTGATGAAGTCGAATCTGAGTCGGCCGAAACTCAACAACAAATAGATGCATCCGAATCTGAGTTGGAAGATGAGCTGGTAGAAGAAACCGAATCTAAATCGGTTGTTGAAGGAAGAAGATATCCACGAAGACAAAGAAAGACCTCCTCTCGGTATCCAGCCAATCAATATATTCTCTTGACTGATGAAGGGGAACCAGAAAGCTATGAAGAGGTCATGACTAATGCACATAAGGAGAAACGGTATAATGCCATGCAAGAAGAAATGGATTCCTTGCATGAGAACCACACCTATGAGCTGATGGAGCTACTTGATGGAAAGAAGGCACTTAGAAACAAATGTTCTACAAACTAAAGACTGGAGAAGACGGAAGTACACCTAGTTATAAGGCCCGTATTGTAGTGAAAGGTTTCCAACAGAAAAAGGTGTTGCAAACAGCGCTCGGCCACAACCGAGGAATAGGATCAACTTTCAGAAAACAGGAAATACGAAATGCACGAAGTACAATAGAGAGAAGAGTACACGGGATGTTTTACGTGGAAAACCCTAACTGGGGAAAAACCACGAGAGTCCTCAAACTCCAACTATCACTATAGACAGAGATGTACAATGGTGAAGCTACAAGGCAACAACCTTGAGCTCACTGTCTTCGCCACAGGCGGCGGCAGTACACAGAGGCAACAACCTCTTCGTCTCTCTCTCTCTCTCTCTCTCTCGGCTACTCACTTTTCTCTCTCTCTCTCAAAATGAGCAACAACATAAACTGTTTGCCCTAAGTCATATTTATACACATATGACTTTCGGGCTATTTACAAATATAGCCTCAAGGGCTCTTAGCAAACATATTCACAAATATGTCCCCGCATCCGGATCTCTCTCCGGGTACATTCGTCATCCGGCTCCGTAACCGGGGTCTTCAGCGTCCGGCTCCGTAACCGGGGTCTTCATCATCCGGCTCCGTAACCGGGGTCTTCATCATCCGGCTCCGTAACCGGGCTTGCCGTCATTTATCTCCGGGGACATCCCATCCGGAGGGACCGAAAATCCCAACAAACTCCCCCTTCACTTCGGCATGGGATGTCTCTCCAATCCGATCCTCTTCCGGCATGCTTCCAACTTGTCGGGTGTGAGCACTTTGGTCAGCATATCTGAGCCGTTCTCATCCGTGTGGATCTTCGTCAGCACGAACTCCTGGTCTTCTATCCTTTCCCGGATCCAGTGATATCTTCGCTGGATGTGCTTCGTCCGGGAGTGATAGGCCGCGTTCTTCGCAAGGTGGATGGCACTCTGACTGTCGCAGTAGAGTCGGTACTCCTCTTGCCGGATACCGAGCTCTCTAATGAAGTCCTTCATCCATATTATTTCCTTGCCGGCTTCAACAGCCACCATGTACTCCGCCTCCGTGGTTGACAACGCAACCGTCTTCTGCAGCCTCGACTGCCACGAAACAGCTCCCCCTGCATACGTCATCACATACCCTGATGTGGACCGGCTGGTATCTGCATCAGCCGACATATCCGAATCGGTAAAGCCGTCGAGTTCGGGCTTACCGGAGCCGAATCGGAGGCACACGTTTGCCGTGCCCTTCAGGTATCGGAGTATCCACTTGACCGCGTTCCAGTGCTCTTTGCCGGGATTGCTCATGTACCGGCTCACCACTCCGACTGCATATCCTATGTCCGGTCTTGTACACACCATTGCGTACATCAAGCTTCCGACGGCAGAGGCATATGGTACTTTCATCATGTCCTCTTTCTCAGCCTTTGTCTTGGGGCTTTGCTTGCTGGACAGCTTGCAGTTTGCCGGGAGGGTTGATCCGACCGGTCTTGCTTCCGACATGTTGAACCGGTGAAGCACCTTTGTTATGTACTTCTCCTGTGACAGCCACAACTGCTTCTTCTTCCGGTCTCGGATGATGTGCATCCCTAGTATTTGCCTCGCCGGACCCAGGTCCTTCATTGAGAAGGTTCGGTGAAGTGCTTTCTTCAGCATCCGTATCTTGCCCTGGTCCCGTTCGACGATCAATATGTCGTCCACGTACAGGAGGAGTACTAGAGAGTCTCCTCCTTCGAACTTCTTCACAAACACGCAGTGATCGGACTGCGTTTTGTGGTACCCTTCGTCGGTCATGAAGGAGTCGAACTTCCGATACCATTGCCGGGGAGCCTGCTTCAGTCCGTAAAGGCTCTTCTTCAACCGGCATACCAGGTGCTCCTTCCCTTTCTTCTCGAATCCTTCCGGTTGCTGCATGTAGATCTCTTCTTCGAGGTCAGCGTGAAGGAATGCCGTCTTCACGTCCATCTGTTCTACCTCGAGGTCCATGCTTGCCGCTATGCTCAGCACCGTCCGGATGGAGGTCATCTTCACTACCGGGGCAAATATTTCGTCGAAGTCGACGCCCTTCTTCTGCTGGAACCCCTTCACCACGATCCTGGCTTTGTATCTCAGGGGATTTCCGGCATCTCCCGGTTTCAGCTTGAACACCCACTTGTTTCGAAGTGCCCGCTTTCCTTTCGGCAACTCCACAAGTTCATATGTGTGGTTCTCATGCAGGGAATCCATCTCCTCCTGCATGGCACTTAACCACCTGCGGCTATGGGTGTCAAGCTTTGCTTCTTCAAAACTCTCTGGCTCCCCCTCGTCGGTTAGCAGCACGTGCTCTGGTTCCGGAAATCTCCGGGGGGCCCTTCTCTCTATTAGAGGATATCTCCGTTCCGGAGCTTCGGTAACCGGCTCTTCCGTTTCTTCTTCATCCGGATCCATTTCGGGATCGGGGCCGGTTCCGGTATCAGTTTCATCTTCCTCGGCCGGTTCTGTTTCTTCACCGTCTTCGGCCGGATCCTCGAGTGCTAACCGGTCCCTTGCCGGTCGGGACTGCTCCTCGTAGAGTTGATCCTCACCGGTCGACTTGGAGCTCTTCATCTTCTTCTCTGACTCCCAGTCGGCGAGTGTCTTGTCCTCCATGAAGATGATATCACGACTCCTGAATATCTTCTTGTTGACCGGGTCCCATACTCGGTAGCCGAACTCGTCGTCGCCGTAACCGAGGAATATGCATGGCCGGGTCTTTGGATCTAGCTTTCCTCTCCGGTCCTTTGCCACATGCACATATGCGAGACACCCGAACACCTTCAGATGCCGGTAGGATACTTCCCTACCGGTCCACACTCTCTACGGCGTGTCTCCGTCCAAAGGTACTGAGGGTGATCTGTTTATCACGTATGTCGCCGTCGACATTGCCTCAGCCCAAAACCCCTTGGGTAATTTCGCATGCGCCAGCATACTCCGGACCCTCTCCATTATGGTCTGGTTCATCCTCTCGGCCAGCCCGTTCAGTTCCGGCGTCTTCGGCACAGTAAACTCGAGCCGGATTCCCTTTGAGCGACAGTACTCCTCGAACTGCCCCCGGTATTCTCCTCCGTTATCCGCTCGTATCGCTTTCAGCTCCCTACCGGATTCCCTTTCCACTCTCGCGTGGAGTTCTTTGAAGACGGACAATACTTGGTCCTTTGTCTTCAACGGTGCCGTCCACAGCTTCCGGCTATGGTCATCTATGAATGTTACGAAGTACTGGGCTCCGCCATGTGACTTCGTTTCTACCTGACACACGTCAGTGTGCACCAACTCCAATGGTGCGCTACGTCTCGTCGGTGGCCTTGAGTGGAAGGAGGTCCGGTTTTGCTTACCGGCCAGACAGTCGGTACACTTCTCTAGGTGCACATGCTTCACTGGTATCAGGTTGTCTTCGGCAAGCCTCTTCAACCCCTTCTCGCTCATGTGGCACAGTCTCTTGTGCCACAGCTCACCGGCAGTGTCAGCTGCCACGTTCAGCTCCTCCGGACATAGCCGGGAATTCATCAGGTACAGTGTGTTGACCTTCCGGGCCCGAGCCACTATCAGGCTCCCTTTGCTGAACTTCATGACACCGTTCCGGATGCTACCCGTGTAGCCTTCATCGTCTAGCCTCCCGGCCGAAATCAGGTTCAATCGAACCTCCGGAACGTGTCGAACATCCTTCAGCAGCATTTTGCATCCGGTTGATGTCATCAGCCACACATCTCCTATGCCGGCAATCCGGCATGTACCTTCATTTCCCATCCGGACACAGCCGTGCTCACCGGCTGTGTAGGATGAGAAGTATTTCTTCTCCGGGGTCAGGTGGAACGACGCTCCGGAATCGACCACCCAGGTCATCTCTTCACCGGCAAGGTTCAGCTCCCTCTCTTCGGTAATGAGCATTATCTCTTCTTCACTTGCCGCGAGTGCCGTCGTTCCTTTCCGGTCCTGCCCTCGCCGATCCGGACATCTCCGGTCCGTGGCTCCCCGGTATGCACCGTTTCGCTCCGGTGACTTCTTCGAATCGGTGTCGTCGGCTCCGTTGTCTTTTCGGTAATGCCGACAATTCTTCCGGAAGTGCCCCGGCTTCCCACAGTGGAAGCATGTGGGCCTTCCTCTTGACTGCGACCGGGTCCCCGACTTCTCCCGTCTTTGCGGACTCCGGTTCCATTGTCTTCCCCGATCCGATTCGGTAAGCAGCATCTTCGGCTCGGAAACCGGTTCTTTATCTCTCCGACGCGCTTCTTCGTTCAAAATGCTTGTCTTTACCGTTTGTAGAGACAAGTTATCTTCGGTGCAGGAGGTGCTGAGAGTCACCACCAAGTTCTCCCAGCTTTCCGGCAATGTACACATCAGAATGATGGCTTGCATTGCATCCTCCAACGGGAACTTGATCGCCGCAAGCTGGTTCACGAATCCCATGAACGTGCTCACGTGTTCAACCATATTCTCGCCGTCCCGGTACTTGAGGTTCACTATCTTCCTCATCAGGGAGGTCCGGTTCAACGCATTCTTCCTCTCGTAGAGGCCCGACAGCTTCTTCCACATCTCATATGCGTTTGTGTCATTCGCCACATGTTGTAGAACGCTTACATCGACATATTGCCGGATCGTCGCTACGGCTTTCCGGTTCAGGAGCTTCCACTCCGACTCTATTACCCCCTTGGGTATCTCGGCATTGTCGATCGGTTCATACAGGTCTCGGACGATGAGAAGGTCTTCCATCTTTATCTTCCAGTCGGCGTAGTTATGTGAGTTCAACACCATCATGCCCGGAGGCCCACTACCGCCGCCTTCCATTTTCTGTGTTAACCGTGCTCTGATACCACTTGTTGCAAACAGCGCTCGGCCACAACCGAGGAATAGGATCAACTTTCAGAAAACAGGAAATACGAAATGCACGAAGTACAATAGAGAGAAGAGTACACGGGATGTTTTACGTGGAAAACCCTAACTGGGGAAAAACCACGAGAGTCCTCAAACTCCAACTATCACTATAGACAGAGATGTACAATGGTGAAGCTACAAGGCAACAACCTTGAGCTCACTGTCTTCGCCACAGGCGGCGGTAGTACACAGAGGCAACGACCTCTTCGTCTCTCTCTCTCTCTCTCTCTCTCTCGGCTACTCACTTTTCTCTCTCTCTCTCAAAATGAGCGACAACATAAACTGTTTGCCCTAAGTCATATTTATACACATATGACTTTCGGGCTATTTACAAATATAGCCTCAAGGGCTCTTAGCAAACATATTCACAAATATGTCCCCGCATCCGGATCTCTCTCCGGGTACATTCGTCATCCGGCTCCGTAACCGGGGTCTTCAGCATCCGGCTCCGTAACCGGGGTCTTCATCATCCGGCTCCGTAACCGGGGTCTTCATCATCCGGCTCCGTAACCGGGCTTGCCGTCATTTATCTCCGGGGACATCCCATCCGGAGGGACCGAAAATCCCAACAAAAGGGTGTTGATTTTGATGAGATTTTTTGCTCCAGTAGTGAAGATGACCTCCATCCAGACTGTTTTGAGTATGGCTACCAGTATGAATCTGGAAATTGAACAATTGGATGTTAAAATAGCATTCTTGCACGATGAGTTGGAAGAGGAAATCTATATGCAGCAGCCAAAGGGCTTTGAGGTGAAATGAAAAGAAAATCTTATATGTAGGTTGAGGAAGAGCTTGTATGGACTGAAACAAGCTCCTCGACAATGGTATAAGAAGTTTGACTTCTTCATGTTGGAACATGGATTCCACAGAACACAAGCCGATCATTGTGTATTTGTGAAGAGGTATGATGAAGGTGATTTTTTTATTCTTTTGTTGTATGTGGATGATATGTTGGTTGTTGGACAGAATGCTAAAAACATTGCAAGCTTGAAGAAAGCTTTGAGCAAATCTTTTGCCATGAAGGACTTAGGACCGGCGAAACAGATTTTTGACAGGAATACACGCTCCCTAAGCACAACGCTCGGCCACAACCAAGTCTAGGATCAAACACAAAAAACGGGTAAGGTACGCACGACACAGTGAAGAGAAGAGTACACAGGATGTTAACATGGAAAAACCCAAACTAGAGAAAAAACCACGGCAGCCCACAGACTGCAAACTATCACTATATCACAATGTACATACTAAAGCACCAAGGCAACGACCTCGAGCTTGCTATCTTCGCCACAGGCGTCGGTTACAACAGAGGCAACGACCTCGTCCTCTCTCTCTCTCTCTATACACGGTTACGCACAGAATTATCACAACCAACTAGAATGACAACAACACTACACTAAGTTTGCCCTAAGTCATATTTATACTAATATGACTTTTCGTCTACTTACAAATATAGCCCCGATGGACTCTCAGAAACATATTTATGAATATGTCCCTTCATCCGGTGAGCACTCCTCACCGGGCCTGCATCATCCGGCGCTTGTCGGGCACTCGTCATCTGGTTTTCACCGGGCCTTCACCATCCAGCTCTTGTCAGGCACTCGTCATCCGGTTCTCACCGGGTCTTCCGTTGCCGAGTACTCCACATCCGGTTTCGGCCTCGGCCTATCGGCCTCAGCAGAGTTTGCTCATCAACACTGTTCTTCTCACTTCCCAGCCGGAGGGACCTGTTTCCTAACAAATTTGGGAATGCATATAGTCTGGGATAGGACTAAAAACATGTTATGGCTGTCACAAGAAAAATATGTGATGAAATGTGAAAAGAACAACGTGCGGAAGCAACGGAAAGCAGAACATAGGAAAACACAAGTTTAATGGAAAGTTGGACACACACACAGTACGCGGGCGAGACAAAGAGAGAGAGAACACACAACTCTATTCAAAAAATAATACTCGGTTTGTACATAGAATGTGCTCAGTGAGCACTTTTATACAAGTCCATACAAACTGACAGAAGTACTGACACGTACTTCAATGCTCATAACTAAGCTCTACACTAACTCCTAAAATATATTCCTATGCGGAATATTTTTCCAACGGCCTCGCGGTTTACGCACCGCTGCGGCTTCTCGTTGCGCACCAGTTTGCGCAGCGGTCCAGGCTAACCGATCGGTCCCAACCGATCCGGTTCTCGGCTTGCACAACCAATCCGGCCAATGTTGAGCTTGTATCTCAACACTCCCCCTCAAGCTCAACTTGAGGCTCTTCTGGTTCTTCTGGGTCACGGCTCCGGTTTCTTCTAGCTTCATGCCTTGCCTACGCTGCTCGACCTATTCGATTCCGCGCGCCTCGACCCTTCCGGCCAGGTTTGTGTTCTCATGCGGCCCTTCTCAACTCCCTTGCTGTCGCGGTGTTGGCACCTCTTCCGCAGCCCTTTCTTACGCTTGGCCCCCGGTTGATTCAACGTCTCCAAATTAAATATCTGAACCGAATCGGCTTCCTCCGATCGGTTTTTGCTCTCATCCGAGTTGGCTTCATCTCCCCCATGCTTGGCTGACTTCGGCTCTTTCTTTCGGCTACTTCCCTCACGTCTGCTTTCGGACTCTTTCGCAGATCCGCCCTGGGCTTCTTCAGCCGACCTGAAATTGAATTTGTCATTTGACTCGGCGTCACGGTCTCTTCCGCTCCTTTCTTGCTCCCTTTCGTGGTCTTCCGGGACTTCTCTCCCCCTCAAGTTCGGCACATCGAGGTGTCGCAACCCAAGCGCACCCGAGAATTGTCGCAACTTGTCGAGACCAAGGGGCTTGGTGAAAATTTCGGCGGTCTGCCGATCCGTCGGAACATACTAAAGTTCGACTTCACCGGAGAGGACACGCTCGCAAACAAAGAGGTAGTGCACCTCAATGTGCTTAGTCTGGGAATGGAAGACAGGGTTTTTTGCTAACTAGATGTTGTTGAGGTTGGCGCGGTAGATCGTCGTCGGATCAGACACCTCCACCCGCAGATCCTTAAGTAGTCGTTTTAGCCAGATGGCTTCGCATGTTGCGACAACCACTCCTCTATACTCAGCTTCGGAGCTCGACAATGAAACTATCGGTTCCTTCTTGCTACTCCATGTGATCGCAATGTTCCCAAGAGAGAACGCGAATCCGGATGTGGATCGGCAATCGTCGGCGTTTCCGGCCCAATCAGCATCGGTGTAGCGGACTAACTACGCAGCAGTATCGGTTCGAAATAGTAGCCCCCGGTCCTTAGTGCCACTGACGTACTGGAGTACGCGTTGTGCGCATTGAAGGTGCTCCTCGGTTGGTCGTGCCATGAATTGACTAATCACTCCGACCGGGTAACTGAGGTTTGGCCGAGTGATAGTCAAGTAGATGAGGCTTCCGACAATGTGTCGGAACCTCTTCGGGTCGCAAACCTTTACGGAGTCATGGCGAAGCTTGATGGTTCTATCCAAAGTAGTCGAGATAGACTTACCCAGCACGTAATGTCGTTGGTTGATCAGGATGCCTTCGGGGCTACGAATCACTTCGATCCCGAAGAAGTAATGAAGGTCCCCTAGGTCCTTCATGTCAAATGATGCCGCGAATTGGAGCTTTACATGGTCAATTTCACCTTGGTCGGCACTGGTGATGACCAAGTCATCAACATAAAGTAAAATACTAACCGGCCCGAGTCGACCTTGCCGAATGAACACTAAGGAGTCTGATTTGGACATCGCAAATCCCATCCGACAA
The DNA here is from genome assembly GCF_043228905.1 of Azolla caroliniana. Lineage (NCBI taxonomy): Eukaryota > Viridiplantae > Streptophyta > Polypodiopsida > Salviniales > Salviniaceae > Azolla > Azolla caroliniana. The sequence continues at coordinate 9,223,800 of NW_028230449.1, read as the reverse complement.
AATCGTTGCGTGATTTTTGCATTCCAAGCACGCGGGGCTTGCTTTAGTCCGTAAAGGGACTTCTTCAATCGGTAGATTGTTGAAGTGTTCATTCCAGAGTGAAATCCGGGGGGTTGTACCATGTACACCTGTTCCTCAAGCTCGCCTTACAGGAACGCATTCTTGACATCCATCTGATGTAAATGCCACCCATTCGCCGCTGCTACAGCTAGCAAAACACGCACGGTGGTCATCTTCGCGATAGTTGTGAAGGTCTCGTCGTAGTCCACGTCGTGCTTCTGCACGTAGCCTTCCGCTACTAACCGGAGCTTGTATCGGTTGACCGAGTTGTCAGTGTTGTACTTCACCTTGTACACCCACCTACATCCCATCGGCTTCACACCCTTCGGTGCGTCAACCAGGTCCCAGGTTTCATTCTCAGCCAATGCGCACATCTCTTCCTCCATTGCTGCACGCCAATTTGCATCCTTCGTCACTTCTACATAGCTCTCCGGCTCACGCACTTCGACTACACGCGTCATGTACACATAGTGATGCGCCATGTACTCGTTGTATTTGAACTACACAACAAGGTTCTTCTGGCGGGTAGATCAGCGTAATTGCTCATTAGCCGAGGTTGAGGCTTTCTTGGCCGACGCGGACTTCGCTCTCGAAGGCCCGTAATCACTCTTCTTAGAGTCAGATTCGCGTCGATCTAACTCGTCCTTATCGGTGCCGTACTCCAGCATCTTCTTCTTCCCTTTTTCATTGCACGTAAACCATCTCCTCGGCTTCCTACACGGGGAATGCACGGCCAAGTCTCCACTACTCGCTGGCCTTTCTTCGGACTGGTCAAACCAACCCAGTCGCTCGTTCGGTCTACTTAGCTGAAATGAAATTGGACTCTCATCGGGGGTCTTGATTTCGTTGTCATCCGGAGGCATTTCAGCCTCGCTGACCTCATCGTTAGAACTCGGGTCCGAAGATCTGGAGTTGGAGTTGAGGTCCAAAGTCAGAGGCAAGTACCAAGACCGCACTCATCAAACACAACATCGCGGCTCACGCGAGCTTGTTTGATTCGGGGATTATACCACTTATAACCCTTCTGTTCATCCAAATAGCCGACCAAGATACACTTCTCGGCTTTCTCGTCCAACTTCCTCCGTTTCTCGTTCGGCACATGCACATATGCAATGCTACCGAAGACTCTCAAGTGTCGCAGATTCGGCTCTCTTTCGAAGTACAGTTCATGCGCCGACACTTTGTCTCCGATCCGATTTTGGATGTAGACTGCGGTTTGTACCGCTTCGGCCCAATAGAACTTGGGCAAGCTCTTTTCTTCCAACATTGCCCGCGCCGCTTCCACAACCGACCAATTTTTCCTTTTGGCTATGCCGTTTTGCTCCGGCGTATACCTGCAACTAAATTCACGTTGAACTCCCATTTGTTGCAAATAACTGTTGAATTGGCCGGAAAAGTACTCTTTTCCACCATCCGACCACAGGCACATGATATTTCTCCCGGTTTCCCTTTCTACAAAGCTTTTGAGGTCCCGGAAACAATCGAAGACTTCACTCTTCTTTTCGATGAGATAGATCCACGTGTGTTGCGTGTAGTCGTCGATGAAGGAGACAAAATATCGACTCCCGCCAAGACTAACGTTCTTTGGGGAAAGGAAGCATCCGAATGTATCAAGTCAAGCTTGTTCCGGCACCGGTTATGCTCTTTGGGGAAAGGAAGTCGAGGTTGCTTCCCTAGCTAGCAGGCTTCACAAATTTGGGCCTTCCGGCCACTAAATTTGGCCAATTCGAACACAACTTGTTTTGACTGCAAGTCCTAAAGCCTTTGATAGTTGACGTGGCCTATCCGCTTGTGCCACAAGTTGATGTCCGACTCGACTATTTGTCCTTTTGTGAACATTGTGGTGCCGACGTCATTGCGCAATAACTTGGCCTTCCTCCTCGATGAAGCACCCGAGATGCATGAACCGGACTTGCATCCCCTGGTCGACGATCTCCTTGACCGACACCAGATTCTTCGTGATTGTCGGGACGTGTAGCATGTTCATGAGTTTCCCTTTTTGCCCTACATGGCTTAGGGGAACTTCACCGACATTCTCAATTGGATGCGGAGTGTCGTCTCCTGTTGCGACTACTCCCGATTGCATTGGTTTCTCAAGGTATGAGAACCACTCCTTATGGCTCGTCATGTTGTTTGACGCGCCGGAGTCAACGTACCACACCTTGTCCGATTTCGGGGTGGTCCTCTTCATCGAGTTCGCTTTGTGTCTCATCATGAAGGTTGCCCCCTTTCCGACTTTTTCAGATCCTTCGGTGTAGTGCGATCGCTGCCGATTTCCTTTGTCGGTTTGTCCAGATCCGGATCTGGTTTTCTCCGAATTGGCGCGCTTTTTCCAGCACTCGCTCTCCTTGTGGCCTTTCTTGCCACAGTACCAGCATTCCACGACGGATTTCCCTTGATAGTTCTCGTCATCTCGACTCCCCCTGTTTCCGGAGGGTCCAGAATTGCTGTCGGCATCACTTTGGTGCCTTCTTCCTTGATCCCGTCGGCCGCCTCCATTGTGCACCGACTCGCCTCGTCCACCATGACTACAAGGCCTATCTCCCTTCGTGTACAACATCTTGCTATCGACGCACCCGCGTGGTTCTCCTCTATAAAGAGCATCGACTATAGGTCAAAAAACGACGGTATATTCTCCCATGTGCACACAGCAATTTGGAATGCTCCGAACTTCGACGCCAATCCCCCGAGATAGATCCGCACCATCTCACCTTCCTCGACATTCACATCGATGGAGGCTAAGGAGTCGCATATATCTTTGATCTTCGAGGTGTAATCAGCCATAGACAAATTACGTTATCGCAAGTTGCTCAACTCCTATCGGAGTTGAAGCTTTCTGGCTATGGTGCTTGCAGCGAAAATCTTTTTTAGATTTCCCCAAGCATCCTTCGGCGTTTTTGCATCCCGAATATAGCTCAGAATTTTTTCGCCCTCACAAGATGCGAAGCAGTAGAGAACTTTCCTCGCTGACTATTCCCAAGCCAGGAAGTCTTTGTGTGTCAAATCGACTGTTGTGTCATTTGTTCCGTCGACATAGCTCCAATATCCATGCCCGAGAAGGTATTGGTGCATCTTGTACAACCAAGACACATAGTTGTTTCTGTCGAGCTTCTCGATCGGAAGCGAGCTAGCCATGCCTCTATCCATTTTGTTTTCCTGTTCTTTACGAAGGTTAGGTTTTCTTCTCGAGCTAAAGTCCGATGCAGAGGTTCTCAACCCTCGCGCTTTGATACCATGGGTAAAGAACAACGTGTAGAAGCAACAAAAAGCAGAACATAGGAAAACATAGGTTTAATGGAGAGCTTGGACACACACACAGTACGCGGGAGAGACAAAGAGAGAGAGAGAGAGAATACACAACTCTATTCAAAAAATAATACTCAGTCTGTACATAGAATGTGCTCAGTGAGCACTTTTATACAAGTCCATACGGACTGACAAAAGTACTAACACGTACTTCAATGCTCATAACTGAGCTCTACACTAACTCCTAAAATATATTCTTACACAGAATATCTTTCCAACGGCCTTGCGATTTACGCACCGCTACGGCTTCTTGTTGCGCACCGGTTTGCGCACCCGGTTTACGCATCGGTCCGGCCTAACCGATCGGTCCCAACCGATCCGGTTCTCGGCTTGCACAACTGATCCAGCCAATGTTGAGCTTGTATCTCAACATGAAAGTTTTGCAAAGGTTTAACATGCACAATGCAAAATCTATTAGATCTCCATTGCCGGTGAATTGTAAGTTAAATTCAGGACAATGTCCGAAAACTAAGAAAGAGAAGGCATAGATGAGGAGGGTGCCATATGCCTCTGTTGTTGGGAGCCTAATGTATGTTATGGTCTGCACGAGGCCTGACATTACATTTGTTGTTGGGACCGTTCGTCGCTACATGAGTAATCCTAGAAAGGAACATTGGGCAGCCGTAAAATGGATACTTAGATACCTCAAAGGTACTTCAAGTGTATGCATTGGATATGGCTCCGGGAAACCTATGCTCAAAGGTTTCACAAATTTTGATATTTCGGGTGATGTAGATTCCAGCCAATCCACATCAGGGTATGTGATGACTTATTTAGGGGGAGTTGTATCTTGGCAATCAAGATTGCAAAAGGTTGTGTCCTTATCAACCACGGAAGTTGAGTATATGGCTGTAGTGGAAGCCGGAAAAGAATTGATTTGGATGACAGATTTCCTAAGTGAACTAGGAATGAAACACGAAACATTCCTACTTCATTGTGATAATCAGAGTGTTATTCATCTCGCTAAGAATGCTACATATCACTCTTGTACAAAGCACATTCAAAGAAGGTATCATTGGTTGCGAGAGAGAGTGGAAGAAAATGAGTTTGTCTTAACAAAGATCCATACTAACAAAAATGGATGAGACATGCTTACTAAAGTCTTGTCTATGGAAAAACTTGTTGCGTGCCGGCAAAAGATTGGTTTCGTTGACTCTCCCCTACAGAAGTGAAGGGGGAGTTTGTTATATAAGATTGTCCCTCCTTTTGGGGGTGTCGGCTGGCTGAAATCGGTTCACAAGCCGAAATGAGTCGGTTGACCGAAATTGGCCGAAAAGCAGAAATGAGATTCGATCGAATGGAAGTCAACCAAATAGAACTTCGAACGAACATATATATATATATATATGTGTGTGTGTGTGTGTGTGTGTGTGTGTGTGTGTGTGAGATGAGTTAGTATATATAGTGAGTCGAATTAACTGCGTATGTATGTGGGATAACTCACTAAGAGTAAAACAGTGAGAGCAGCGCGAAGGTAAATAGAAGTGAACAAGTGAGTAAGTGTGTGTGTGAACGCGTAAGAGAACGTGTTGCAAGAGTAGAGCGACACAGGAAACGATAGAGAGCTAACACAGTAGTGGTTGTGCGAGTGCCATAGCTCAAAAGCTCAGCGTGAGAGGAAACAAGGAAGAAGAGTGTAACAAAAAGAAAAGAAAAGACAAACCAAGAAGTCGTGTAGGCTTCAAAAGAGATAGATACCTACATGTTAGGGTTTGGTGCACTCGGCTAAAATTGTGGTTTCAGAGTACAACCATACCGAATCAGGTTCTATCATTCTGTGATTATATTTCGTCTTATCTCATAGTGGAAATTTTTGTTCCCGTGGTTTTTCCCGGAAATTAGGGTTTTCCATGTAAATCATGTGCTACTTCTTTTATTTCTTGTTTGTGTCTAAGTTTTTGTAACTTCCATCTGAGTCGAAATCATAACACCTAATGCTAAACCCAAGTTGTAGTATGGCCATGGCATATCCAACATGTCACCTTGTCAACCGTGGTAAACACTAGCATAAGATCTACACTAATCTTGTTCAATACATGAGAAACCCTTGGATTCCTGGATGTAGATGAGTGCAACGACCAAGTCAAGGGCTTTGATGGGTCAATGTCATGCTCTTTGGGAGCTTTCACATACCCAATCCACTCAACCTTGGGATTGATTTCGATCACCTCTTGCATTTGAACCCTTAAGGTCTTATAATGCCTAGAGTGGGATGAGACTAGTGACGTGGCAGTCAATGTATGGTTGTGCCCATGAAATGTGCAATCTTCTTCCCAACAGACTTAAAGGCATGCCTGATGGACATGTGATGAAATCCATAGAGGCTAAGGACATAACAATTCCCCCTGTAGAGGCACAACAAAACTAGGCAATGCAATAGGCCTTCGTTGATTTTTATGGATTGTTTGTTGCATGGATTTTAATGTTTCATCATCACGTCTAGAAGTCTCCAAGGACATCGTATCCTCTACGCAGTTATGCGGATAGATGCCACATAGAGAGAATTTGTAGCGTTGTTTAAATGTTACCTTTCATATAGATATATGATTATTCATCTGCATTCTAAATTGATGGTTCCGTAAAGTACCCACCTCCTTGTTTTTTCCTAGACTCGTTGCACCATAGGTCTTGTATTTCATGTCATGTTTTTTGACCTCGTGAGGATGCTAAAATATCATCATCTTGGTCATCATCTCAAGCTCTCTATCCATTCTGTAGTAACCTTTTACCTTAATGTGTGGATTGAATGGACATGATCATTACAATGTGGACTGAACTGTATTGTATATTCGTCTTGTGGACCGAGGAGCCTAGAGATTGGTTATATCATAAACTACATCAAATGCATCATAATTGTGGCACAGATATCACCGTTTTCAACAGAGCCCATTCTCAGACTTTGGATGTAGAGTTGTGGATGTTAGTTTAATGTTTTGGCTCAAAACCTATGGTGAATGGAATTCATTGTATGTTAGATTTTTAATGTTTCCGGTCAACAATGTACAAATGATGGACCATGGTGGATGACCTCTATCTGTGGATGTTTTTAGGCGTTCTCTGAACACCAGAATCATAGGGACCTTTACATCATTATCTCCACCCTGTGCCCCACGATTAATTGAGCTCTTTACTTTACATGTCGAAACTATATGTTACTACACAGGAGAGTAGTTCCAAACACATTTCATACTGTATGATCCAATAACACCCCCTCAAATTTATTGCATCAATTTGTCATATAGTAGAAAATAATTTCATGTTTCAAGTTTTTATTTTTATGCAACAAAATTTTTCATGTTTTCTCTGAAGATTATGGAGTAGAGTAGGATTGATCATCCCCACATGAGAAACGTGCAATCTGTGGGATAATATGTCTATGAGATGGTGTATCCCAAAACTCATTGTTCATGCAAATGACAAACTATCTGTATTCTTCTTGTACAAGTTTCCAGTTTATAATATTTATGATATATTATCATTCTACAACGTTTTTCTATGTTGATAGTTGACTTAAAAGTAGCATGCTGGGAGGAATAAGGGGTTGAGATTTTTTCGTACATAACAATAAAGGGAAAATTAGAACACCTTAAGTGCATATATGTTGCAATGAGGTATGGTTCAGATCATGCTTGCTGAAGGATGCAAATGCTGCCTTCGGTGTAGTCTCGTCCATGTTGAGTTTCTGTGAGCTTCGCCTCCTTCTCTTGTGGATATGTATTTTCCTCCAGCTGTTAGTTAGATTTGAGTATAATTCAAGCTGTTTGTATTCAATTAATTAGCTGCTGATTCTTCTGGTGTTATGATGATTATGATTAGTACTCTTCAAATCAAGCATGCCCTCACATACACACAAAACACACGCATGCACGATAGGATTAATTACTTAATCCATGACCTAAACCATCTGTCGAGGATCCTAACACATGCGTGGAGCCTGCAATGATAAGCTCGACCCAGGTGATCTTCCTAGATACACACCCTTGTCGTTGAGACAGTTAAGGTTGAGGTAAATGTCCAATGACTGTGATGCATCGTCATCCCAGGGCAAACCATTGTGCACATCTACTAGTGCTACACAGGCAACATAACGCTATAACGAGCATGAATAGATATAGAAGATGAAAAATATTATAGAAGGTTCGCATGGATTACTTCAAAGTTCACTTACTGATACTGATAGAGAGAGACACAGACACAGACGGAGAGGCAGAAGCAAAGGAAGAGACGGGGAGATTAGGGTTGCCTCTCACGCAACCCTAATGTCTCTCTCCATCTAGGTGTCGTTTTATTTTTCCTTCTCTCTTTCTTTCTTTCTTTCTCTTCTAATATCGAAGGCTACAGAAAGAGAAAGAGGAAGCATCATAAGGGTGGGTACACAGACAAATAAATAAATGGAAAGGGTAAACCTCCAAACTTTCTAGAGTGTTAGATAGGTAAGGTAGATAGATAGATAGATAGATAAATGGATAGATGCATATTTTTAATGCATGGCCTTCATCCACCCATGTATGTATGTATGTGGTCGTTATATTATTATTATTATTATTATTATTATATACCATCTACCACTTTGTGTGTTTAATGGTGAAATTCTAGTGTTTCTTCATGCCTTTAGTCAATAAAAATGTAATGTCCCATAGGACTAGCCCGCACGCCAAGGCTATTGTGTAAGTAATCTATCTTGTCATGTCCATGTATAATGATTTTCGACTTCATATATTCCATGTCTAATTACTCAATTTCTACTCCAACTTTTAGTGACGGTATACCTAATTGACACCTATACCTAATTGACACATTAACACACACATCATTTGGCTTTCCATACTTTTTTGTTTTCTGTTGCTGAAAAATAATAATTCTAGATAGTTTGAAAAAACAAATTCAAGACGTCACAGGGGTGTAGAAGAGGATAAAAATACGTATATGGTAGAAGGGGTCAAGCATTACATTAAAGTACAGGGTTTGAAGGATGAATGTATGGGTATCATTATTCACACAGTTTTAATTATGGACATGATGCCTTTGGCCTACTTGTATAGGTAGCCAACCTTCTTTAGTGGGGTCCTCGTTTCCTCCAATACAACTTTGGCATGTTATTGAAGGGTAACAAATGTTTTTGATAGACATACGTTAATGTCACAACTACAAGGCATGTTTCACTTTTATTTTTCACATCTTCTTACAAATGAAGTGTGCCAACCTTAGGTGAAGATTGAATTGCATTGAACTAGATGCCAATGATAGCCCAAAAGATACCATACTTTTTTCTATTTTGCCAATAATACCAAATAGCATAGCCATAAATTCATTTAAGATAAATAGTGCGAGAATTATTCTAATGTAATGGAACCGGTAACCTAATATGAGAACGACATTAAATGATTTACATTGAAATGCATACTTCAATCATTATAAATTGATATGTGCCTATATTTTGCCACCTAAGGATTGTGTCTGGCAACATAGAGAAAGGAAACAAACAATTATTGCATAATCATTTCACTTTTATCAATACCAAAAGAAAATGGATATATCATATGACTACGGTGACCAACCCCCAATGTTTACAAATACATGAAAAAGAAATATATGGCTTACATAATATATTATGATTTTTTTTTATTTTTTTTATTTAAAGGATTTTCTTCAATAGTATTAAGAAAAAGCACCCGAAGGCTACAACTTGAACCTATTTGACAAGGAGGTTACAACTTTTACTATACACTGATGTAAAATAATCCTAGGACCAAGTATCGAACTTGCTAGAAGATGTTTACATTTGCTGACATTCAAGAAAGAGTCCATGGAAGTCGATATTGCCATTGAGGCCCTTGCGTTGACATTGTAAACAGGGGCAACTTTTTCCATAAGTGAAGAAGCTTTGTCCTTTTCTTTGTCCATAGGATCTGGAGAACCCTACATATTGTCATACTAGCCATGGATTGCTGCCAACAAGTTCTCCCATATCTCAACCAGCACATCTGAGAGATGAATGTCTACCGCATCATAAAGTCAATTACATCGATATTTCCATAATGCCCATAATGTTATTGTGGTCACTATTTTCCAAATCTGGACAAATTGCACTGGCTTTCAAGGTTGCTGGAAGGGACTAACTAATATCAATCTTCTAGTATGTATTGTCATTGCCTCATGAACATCATTTGCCTCATACAACATCATGTATTAGGATATTAAAGCTACGACATCATAGCTTTATGCCAAACAACACCTCCCCATAAGACACTAGTGACACACAAACATGACATCTTTCCTCTAATATAACGGTGTATCATCCATCATACCCAATTTCTCATTGAGGGAAAATCCACTCATTGGTGCACAAGTATATGCTAAACTACATATATAATTTCTATTGTAAACTTGTGATACTTAAATTCTGACTAGGGAGATTATTGTACGGTAGTCCCTCGACAATTGTCACCAAAAGTTTATGGATCCATAATGCCTAATGAAATATTCAAACTGCAATGTGGAAAGACCTCACTACACAACGGATTCAATGATGAGACACTAGGATGAGAGTCTCTCTAGTACCCAAAAGTAGTCATGGAGATAGCTTGAGTTTCTAGAAATGAAAAAAATACTCTTTCATGTGGAGTTTTCCTTATCTTCGTACACAAATAAAATCATTGACAAGGAGAACTCCACTCTCCTCCCTGAGAAAGTTAGTTTTGAACGTGGCCTAATTGATCATGATAGGGATAAACTTGCTTAATTGATCTAGCTTTCATCATGACCAATCTCCTTTCAACCATAGAGATTGAGACTTGCAAACCTCGGCCAACTATATGTATGTATGAATTAAAGACGTGTTCAAATGGGGTTGAAAGTCACATATTAGACAAATGTTAATCATTGGAGCGTAAAGAGAATAATATGTAATGAAGTGGAAGTGAGTGAATAATCAGAAAGAAAGAAATATTAATGTTGTTCTATGAAAGAGGCCAAACTAGCCTATAAGACCGACCCAAGGTTACAACTTCAAATGTTGCTTCCTCTTTGAGAACAAACCAAAATAATTGTGACAAAGTAAAAAAGTAAATAAAATAAAAGGCGATCACATAATATTCTTATTGATACATGTAAGACTCTCAAGTTACATGGGTTGAATTTTTTGTCTCTCAAAGAACTTTAACAAAGTGAAGTATATCCAAATGGTGAAATATTCAAAGTGATGGACGTATATGCGTGGTGGGATGTAATGACCTTTATCTGCCAATGACAAGGATGGTGAGATCGTGGGTCCAAGAGGTTGAGGCCTATCTACTATATTAAATTTAGAAATTGCTATATTTATTTTAACCCCTTTGCTAAAATTTGATCGAGATCCCACTTCACATGTTGGGATTGATGGAGTTGTAGAATGAATAAACGAAAAATGTAATTGGGCTTCTTCTTTGATGTCCAATATTGAATGAACCAAGAGAAAGGATGGTCAGTTTGGCTATTTTCCCAACTATGTTGTATGGGGGACGATGACCCAAGACGAGGTAGATTTATGTCATCTAGACTCTAGTATTAGAACATTTAGAGAGGGTTTACCTTTAGCCATATCTGTACTAATGACGAAGTAGTGGTGCAGATATAATTAGCAAGGGTTGAGTATATAATGTTTGGTTTTAATAATAGCAAACATACATTTATATTTACGGAAAAGGTCAATAAAAGGAAGAACGGTTGGGCTGCTAGGAATATTGAAGAGAGCGCATTGAATGCTAGCGAGAGAGAGAGAGAGAGAGAGAGAGAGAGAGAGAGAGAGAGAAGGGTAGGATTGTGGTGCAGAGTAAATGGGATGGGTGGATGAACCACAGGAAATGCTATGCTGCTGCTGGGTTGGTCGCAAATGAGAGGCGGAAACCAAAAGTTGGCAAAAAGTTGCCCAGAAAAGGCAAATGACCAGCAAAAGTAATTATAAGGAGATGGCATCCTCCGGCTACGAATACATTTAATAACGTGTGTATGAATTCCAATCATTTGGGGACAGATAGTTGCTCATTTAATTGACGGAAGCGCCATAACCAACAAAGGACCTACCTCCTTTGTATTGTACCCCCCCCCATGCGACGAGCATTTGGGGATGGATGGATGGTCCGATCGATGCATTGTGCTCGTCTTCCATGTCCATTAAAGCAAAAGAGAGAAGAGAGAGAGAGAGAGAGGGGTTGGAGGAAAAACGTAATGGCAATGGGTGGAATGACAAAAAGGAGAACCATTTAATTTAATGCCCCTGTAATATATACATACATACAAACATACAAGGGAGAGAACAGGTAGCAGATCAGAGCAGAGGGAGGAAGGAAGTGGAGGAGGAGGAGGAGGAGCCATAGGCAGCCACACAGAGAGACAGACAGAGAGACAGACAGAGATACAGACAGACATAGAGACAGACAGTAGAGGAGGGAACATCGAGAGAGAGAGAGAGAGAGAGAGAGAGAGAGAGAGAGAGAGAGAGATGGGTGAGATGTTGCGAGAGATAATGCTGTGCGGGGGCGTGGGAGTGCTGGGAGGGTTCATGTTTGCGCTGCTTCACGTGGGCACGGAGCTGGCGTGGTTTCACATGCTGGAGTGGTTGCAGAAGCATGGTCACTCCCAGCGCCTGGGCCCCACCACCAATGGCCTCCTCCTCTCCCCCGCCCCTCGCGACTTCTTCACCACCTTCTTTGCCTTCATGCCCATCCCCGCCGTCATGTGCGCTTGCAGGTAAAACCAAACCCACCCTACCCCCATCATCTCTTCTCAATTCTCATTCATTCACTCCAAGTTATCTATGATCACGCCCATGCTTGTTAGTCTCTAGAACTTAAGTCTCTCTCTCTCTCTCTCTCTAAATTCGTAAAATCCCTGTGTCCATGTTCTAAACTAGACTTCATGATTGATCCGACCCACCCAATTTACATGTTGGATTCATCAATCCCTCACATTTATTTCATCACATCACTCATGTGTGCATCACTTAGTTAAGAGTGCGCGGCGGGGTTTCATTATCATCATCATCATCATCATCATCATCATCATCAGAAGAGGTACTTAGCATTCATTATATGAATCTCATCAATTTGCTGAGATTTGGCTAATGGATTCATGTCTGAACGTTTTTCCTCACATTGACCTCTCTTCGATTCGCACCAATTTGTTAGGCAGATGATTCATGGGTTAAAATAAAGCAAGTAGTAAATACTAGTTTAATCTTTCTTCTTATTCTGCACATGATCTACCTCTTTCTACCGTAATCATAGCAATTCATGATAATTTTTCTTTTGAGTCCCAACAATTCAAACACGGTGGATTCTTTTTCTTGACACGGAGGAGGATGTTTTGGGGCATCTTTGTTGGGTCGTGATTTTACTCGCATGATGATCATGTATCAGTATGCTTTTTCCTCAAATTTACGTCTTTTCCTGTACCGACAGGGGGGTAAAGTCCTTTTCTTTAACATCCCATACCAATATATTTTTGAGGGTGCATTTAATTAAGGTCACCAACTTTAAACACACCAAATCTCTCGCTTTTTATTCAATTCCCATTTACACGTATATAAACACTAATTAGCTTCATTGCATTGACCTACTACTGCCAGTTTTCAAATCCGTACCAAATTTAGTCCATGATTATGTATACCCAAAGTGGATATAGAAGTGCATATAAGCCCAACACATGGCTGATAGACGTTACCTGTATGCCACATTTAACTATCAATGCCTATATATAAGATTTCAACTCCTACCAATTACTTCATGTTGGGGATGACAAACCTTATTTGTAGCATTTGAAACTTTCCAGGAAACAGATAATCCCACTTTTATGGTTCTGTACACCGCAGCTCCAACCAAATTTAACTCTTCTAAACGTAGCCTCCCGTGTAAAGACACTCATAAATCAACATATATTCCCAGATATACGGGAAACATTTGTAGAATGCAAATGAAGCACAAAGTATAAAGCTCCTGGACCATTTGATAGTAAATGAACCGTGTGAATGAATGAAATTTATGGATCATGTAACTATGAGACTGCATTCTAAACCCAGGGTACCTTTCTTTCTTTTTTGCAGGCAAACTTATTTTTACAACTGTCGTTTTGCATTGGAGATAAAAGAAGCCCTTCTATTCACTTGGTGTGTTATGGTCTTGCATGATGCTCACTTCTTTCTTGTGCATACAGCTATGCACTACATCAAACCTATATATCGGAAACTACATCAGATACATCATAATTGTGGTGGAGATATTACCGTTTTCAACACAGCTTATAGTGAGGCTTTGGATGTCGGCCTATGTATCTCACTATTCTATGTAATGGTAGTCCTTTGGCTCAATACCTATGGTGAGTGGAATCCATTGTATCTTGGATTTGTATTATTTGCTATCAACAATGTTCACATGATGGGCCATTGTGGATGTACTGTACCTATATGGATATATGGGCCAACGTCTTTGGGCGTTCTCTTTACACCAGGATCACAAGGACCCTTACACCATTATCTCCACCATGTGGATCCACGATTTAATCGGGCTCTCTACTTTACATGGTGTGATAAACTTGCAGGCACTTATCTCGACACCCACCCGAAACTATATGTCACTAAATAAGATAATGGTTCCAAACACATTCTCATATTGTATGGTCCAATAATACCTACCTATGTAACCTTGCTTGGCCACATGTTTGTAAAATTGGACTTAAAGAATATATTTAAACCATTAATTTATTCTTAAAACACAATCATGTTTTGTTATGAATTTTTGTCACCTTGTTTTAATTAACCTTGCCACATGTTTGTAAAATTGGACTTAAAGAATATATGTAAACCATTAATTTATTCTTCAAAACACAATCATGTTTTGTTATGAATTTTTGTCACCTTGTTTTGATAACTTGTGGGCGATAACAAAATAAGACATTTTCCAAGCATACATATGCTCATCATTATCATTTAGTAAATGCATTCAAACGCCATCAAAATGCATTCACCCCCCTCATACTTATTGCACAGATGATTTGTCATATCACAAAATATTTTCATGTTGCAAGTCATTCTTTTTATTCAACAAAATTTCTAGTATCTCTAGTAATATAAATATTTCTTGCTTCCTTTGAAGCTTTGGGGGATTGGTAGTATGTATATGTGATGGTGTATTTCAAACTCATAGTTCAAACAACAGACAAATTATTTAAAAAGAAAATGGCAAAGGATACCGATTTCTATTTTGATTGTTCCCTCTACCATGTCAGCTACTATCTATAATCTTCTTTTACAAGTTTCAAGTTTACAATTGTCATATTCTTCTTCTTCAATGTTTATCTATGTTGTTGGGATGTTCTTGCAAGTCTACAAGGTTATTTAGCAATGAGCAAAAGCAATGGGAGAATAGATCTAACAACATCACATCTTTGATGTCGTTGCATGTCACCATATTCGATTATGTTACAATGTTATTGGCTCAATAATTCATCATTGCGAGAGAATGTAAAAGAGATTAAACAACCCTCAAAATTGAAGCTCATCAATGAAGGAGAGGCAAATAATTGAAATGACATTTAGAACTTATTGAGGAACCTTATCACAACCCTCAGAAGCTCAACAAATGTAATAAGGAGGATGAAGAGAATGAGGGTGTGGATCATCGTACTCTAGAGGGGAGAGATAGATAGATAGATAGATTATATTATCGTCTTCGGAGGTCAAATATGACCTATGAGACCAAAAATATTACATTTCACGTGATACGTGTGAAAGTGAGTAGTGACTCTCTATGTTCAAGAACTTTACCAATGAATGTTGCAATCGAGAGTGCACATTGTGGTTGTGAGAGGAATTCATGCAAAGATTGGGCTCGATCGAAGAGAAGAGAGAGAGAGAGAGAGAGAGAGAGAGAAAGAGAGAGAGAGAGAGAGAGAGAGAGAGAGAGAGAGAGAGAGAAAGAAAGATATATTAACGTCTTCTAAGGCCAAATTTGGCCCATGAGACAATTGGTTTACAACAAAAGAGTATTTATCCAGTCATCATAACTAAAATAAAATAAAGTAAAAAATAGAACTTAAACTAAAGGAGTTCTAGTAGTGTACAATACATAGTATACTCGAAAGTGACTATACACTAAGCCTAATTTTATTTCCACCCAAGCCTCTCGAAAAGAAGTGGGGGGTCAAAGGGTCTTGATGTGGGTGTGACCCATGGTTCCAATGTAGAGAGTGCCCTAGCCATGGCCTCTAGGTGGTGTAGCTCACGTTCCCTTATTTCCAATATTGCTTCCACATCACGTCGAGTTGCTTTGAAACCCGGCACCTGAGGACGTCTGGTTCTTCTCTGGTTTTCTGCCTCATCAATGGAAAGGCCGAGTGGTGCAAGTGTGTCGGCATTCGTTGTCTCCTCCTGTTCCTGTAAAACTTCATTTGTTACATGTTCGTGATCATTAGCAACATTATTGTCAACATTTTGTAACTTATTCTCTCTGTGTTGTTTTAGCTCTAGAATGTATTTGCCTAATTTCTTTATATCTAGAGTATCTAATAGTTTGGGGAGGGTGGGAGACGAACCAAGTATATCTTGGTATTTTGCCCTTATCTCGGCATAGGTTGGACACTTGCATGTAAAGTGGTACTCATCCTCTGTCTCTATGTGACATAACCTACATATCCTTTCCTCCCTAGGGACTCCACTAGTACGGCCATTCTCAATCTCAAGTTGGTGAGATGATATTCTAAGTTGTCCAATGGCAACCCTTAGTGCATGTGGTAAGAATACATCTAGATATTTTGGCCGTGTGATAAAACCTAACTAAGAGAAGTGCATGAAGTGTTTCTTATAGTACAACATTTTAGATGGGAGTGGCTCTAGTGGGGTGATCCATTTACACCGAGTGTAAATTTGCCATATTTCTTGGCATATTACTTTATTGCGGTCCTCATGAGAGATTAAAGTGTTATCACTCGTGTGGTTGTACCTAAGGGGAGGTAGGTGATTAATGTCTAGACCATTCGCAAGAAGCCAACTCACCATCATGCCATAGCATGAGCTAGTATAGCCGGACTCATACAATGATCGAGAGGCCTTAAAGGCTTGATGAGATATTCTATCATGTGGTTGGCTATGTATCCTGTGAATGAAGACTACAAGTTGAAAAAGTGCCTCTACTAACATTGGGGGTAACGTGAACTCAGCCCTAATAATGTCATGTGGTACAGTCGATTTGCTTCGGAGTTGGCGTGATAGCATCATCACCAATGGTCTCTCTAATTGCGTCCACATGAAAGATGGTAATCCTGGAGCCCAAACCGTTGATGCATACATGAGGGAGGGGGTCACTAATGAGTCAAAGAGCCACCCTTTAGTCTGTGGCTCTTGAAAGTGTGCTTGGTTGCATTGTCTCTCTAGGAGTGAGAGGGATGCATGTCCTCTCGTGAGTCTATCCTTCGTTGCCTGTGTCATCGAAAATTTACCTGAGCGGGCACTAAAAGTGACTCCGAGATAGACGTATGATCCAACCACCTCGACTGGGCTATGGGAGATAGTTAGGTGACACTTAGCTCTAACTTGGGCCGATGTGTGGAAGATAAGAACTTTCGTTTTCCCTAGATTCACTACCAATCCTCGTTGTACACAAAAGTCATCTAAGGCATTAAGGTGCCTTTGTAGGTCGTGTTCGGATTCAGAGAGCAAAACTATGTCATCCGCATAGAGCAAGATACGAACCTGCGTATCCCCAAGGACCACTCCGGTGCCTCCCTCACGAGCAATAAAATCTGTGATCTCATCAATGTAGATCCCAAAAAGTGTCAGTGATAGGGGGCAACCTTGTTTTACACCAATAGTGCTAGTGAAACGATTAGATAGGCTACTTGGGCATCGGACACACCCGGACACTTGTTCATATAGTGCGTAGATGGCCCATACCATATCATCTGGTATCCTCAAGCTTTTAAGTCTATCAAACAACCGCTCTCTAGGGACTGTATCAAAGGCTTTGCGGAAGTCCACAAAACAGCAATATAATTTCTTCTTGCGAGCCTTAGTTTGGTCAATTAGGAATCTAAGTGTGAAGATGTGATCAATAGCGGAGAAGGCTCGTCTAAAGCCAGCTTGTTCAGGTGCACGAAGGTTTACGGTCTCCATATAGTCGCTAAGCTCTGCTTCCATTACTGCACCATATAACTTAGCAAGGGTATGGCCTATCATAATGGTCCTATATGTATTTGGGTCCATGGGGTCCCCCCCTTTATGTATGGGGGCCACTGTGGTGGAAAACCCTCTGCAAGGGCACGATTGAAGATTAGAGTTAGCAAGGGAGCTAGGCACTCTCTCGCATATATAATGTGTTTTGCTCGCAATCCTGTGTGGTCCATGGACTTCCTATGTTGTAATTTCATTATGACCTTCACGACCCTAGAGGTCGTGAAAAGTGTCCCCGTGGTAGGCCGGGGTGTGGAAGGCATTGGAATGGGTGGTTGGTTTGGGATTTGGTAAAGTCTCTCTGTATATGTGTGCCAAGTTTCGGGATCTTCGATGGGTGTTTGTGTTCTTGGCTCCCGTAGTCTCTTCCATGCCGTGGCACAATCGCTACTCATGAGCATATGGAAGAGTTCCCAATATTGGGATGCCTCCCACACTCGTCTCTTATGACGTGTCATCTTGCTCATTTCTTTGCGAGCTTGTATGGAGGTAATACTACCATTGAGTTGCGATACTGTAAGTTGTCTATGTAAGTCCCTACAATCCTCATCATACCATTTATTTTGTGGCATTGATCCTGATCTACCTTGATTTGAGTGTTTTGTATATGGGAAACTGCTAGCTGCTGCGGAGTGAAGGATGTGTGTGAGTTTTGTACTAAGGCTTTCTAACGGTAGGGAGGGATCAAGGGAGGGGAGATGGGCCTGAACATGTTGAGAGTATATGTCAGAGAGCTCATGTGTGAAATGTATTGTGGTGTGATGGCATGGTTGACTAGACTTGGTGACCTTAGAGATATCACATTTTAGCTCGAAGTATAAGAAACTATGGTCTGCGCCAATAGGGCATGGGTCCACTCGGAAGGAGTTAATCATGTGGGTAGCTTCAGGGCACCCTATTAGATAGTCAACTGTGCTTTCCCCTCCTCCATGTGGGAAACATGTGAGCTCTTCCGAGCCCAGCCACTTAGCTAAACCATTATATATGACCATCCAGTGCCGACTGCCAAGTTCAAGCAGATGATGGCCAAAGCTCGTGGCGTCCGCACCTTGATCCTTTGATCTACGTGTGGTGCCTATGTCTAAAGGATCAACATTTACCATTTCTAGGTTTCTATTCATCTGAAATACTGTGCATTGTCGGGATTGGGTTCTCGCATTGAAGTCTCCTACAAGAAATACTTCTCCTTGGGAAGAATATTGGATTATGTCATCTGATAGGGGTTCGTATGGAGAAGGCCCATGTGGCATTCCTTCATCGACTAATCTCGCCAAGCCACCAATATTATAACGGGATCCTTTTGGGGGAAAGTAATTGTTGGGAGACAGGTCCCTCCGGATGGGAAGGGAGAAGAACAGTGCCGACGAACAAACAAGGCCGAGGCCGAAACGGTATGAACCGGATGGGGAGTACCCGACTGCGGACAGTCGGATGGTGTAGGCCCGGTATGAACCGGATGGGGAGTACCCGACTGCGGAGAGCCGGATGGTGTAGGCCCGGTATGAACCTGATGGGGAGTACCCGACTGCGGAGAGCCGGATGGTGTAGGCCCGATATGAACCGGATGGGGAGTACCCGACTGCGGAGAGCCGGATGGTGTAGGCCCGGTATGAACCGGATGGGGAGTACCCGACTACGGAGAGCCGGATGGTGCATGCCCGGTATGAACCAGAGGAAGAGACATATTTGTAAATATGTTTCTGAGAGCCCATCGAGGCTACATTTGTAAATAGCCGAAAAGTCATATTAGTATAAATATGACTTAGGGCAAACTTTTAGGTGTGTCGTTTTTTTTTGTTGTTGTTATTCTTCCTTGTTGGTGCAAGAAGAAGATAGAGCGTGTAACTGTACAGAGAGAGAGAGAGAGAGAGAGACGAGGTCGTTGCCTCTGTTGTAACCGCCGCCTGTGGCGAAGATCTGAGAGCACGAGGTCGTTGCCTCAGTGAACTCACTGTTGTATATTCCTACATAGTGACAGTTTGCAGCCTGTGGGCTGCCGTGGTTTTTCCCTTATTTTGGGGTTTTCCACGTAAACCTCCTGTGTACCATTTCTCCCCTTTGTGTCACGTTTCATTACCTGTTTTTCTGTGTATGAAAAGAATCTCGGTTGTGGCCGAGCGTCGGACATAAGGAACGTCGAGTTCTCAACAGTAACAAATGGCAAAAAATACTGCCTGGTCTTTGCCTGTGGAGACTTTCACCCACATAAAACGAGCTTCTGGGTCTATCTTCATTATTTCTATCCTATTATGTAGCTCTCTACGAAATAGTATCGCGACACCTCCAGATCCCCTAGTAGTGTGTCGACGTGAGGTGTCTAAACGCGGACTCCCAACGGAATCCTTCGACCCGTGGGAGTCCTGTATTTGAGATCTGATGTGTTTCTACCAAGAAAAGTATATCAGATACCTTTAGTATCTCCTCTAGGCGGCCGGGGTGTGCCCAGAGTGCGCCATTACAATTCCATAGGGTCATCCTAAGTGCACTTTCTGTCACATGGGCCACACGCCGTCAATTAGTAGTGCGATCATTTATGATGACTCGCCCGTCTCGGTAAAAGGCGCGATGGCCTTCTTTACGAGCTTGCATAACTCGTGGCATACAACTCTTGCGATGCTCAATTTGCATCTTAGTGAGGTCTTCATCGAGATAGATGGGGTCCCCACCCATTCCTTGAAGGATTGGTCTCTTCTTAAAGAAAGTGATTCTAGAGTCTAAGTCTTTAAATTGAAGTACTAAGGCTCTCTTCCTAGTTGTGTCACACCCGGCCCTCCATGCTTTGGTGATAGGTAGGGCCTCTGTGTACCCTAAGATTTTCCCAAGTGTTTGTGCACCTTCCTTGAGCCCAGTGACACGTACATTTAAGCGTCGGGCCTGACGCATTTTCTCTTCTTCAAGGGTGGTATTAACAATATTTTCATCTTTTATTTCTTTTTTAATGTTTCTTTTAACCACATCTACCCAACCCGTTTTAGCTAACTCTATGTTATTATTAACTTCCTCTTTAACTTTTTTAATTTCGTCCTTTATATCCTCTATAGAGGATATTTCACCGTCTTCTCGAGATACCTCGATGTCCTTAAGTTTTTTTTTAAGGTCGGTGTTTTCCACTTTAAGTTGTTCTATTTCGGCCTTGAGGGCGTCTTTTTCCTCTCTATCTTTTTTCTTGTGGGTTTTGGTGTCTTTCACCCATTTTTTCATATCCATCTCTATTTTTGTTAAACGATTAAACATATCTAAAAAGTTCTCCTTACTTATAGCCTCGTCTTGTATATCCTTATGTTCCTTGGTTCGTTTAGACGTCAATGTGGTGTCAATAAGAAAAAAAGGTAAAATAAATGGGTTCGAGACTTAGCCGGGTTTGTGTGTATGTCACAATCACATCGGCATTTTGTAGCACGCGACGAGCACACCAAAAGAACCCACCCACGAACTCGTCAAGAAAATGGCACTTCACAATGTCAAGAGAAAACGGAGAAGAAACACCCCGCGACGGCGACGGTGACGGCGGTAGTCGTCAAACGACGGTAGCAGACGGCAGAAGACGGCTGCAGACGGTAGCAGGCGGCGACGGCCACAGACAGCGGTAGTCGTCGGACGACGACAGCAACAGTCGGCAGCAGGCAACGGCTGCAGACGACGGCGACGGCGATGACAACGACACTAAACGGCGACAACAGCGGCAAAGAGAGCCGTTACACAGAGACGAGGAAGCGAGAGAGAGAGAGAGAGCAGACGACGACGACGATGGCAACGACAGCGACAACAACGGCAGAGAGAGCCGTTACACTGCAGAGAGAGAGAGAGAGATCATGGCATGAGAGTCATGCATATATAATAATTTCTTGTTTACAAAGTCGAGATACATGAAGTACAACATAGTATTTTGGCAAACAGATGTCAATCGAAGATTACTTAGTCAAATGGTTTAAAATATGGTGACAATGATTTGATTTGATTTATACTAAAGGATGTTTGTGTACTTAATTCGATATGCTCCGATCAACGACCATACGACTTCATTTTGGGCTGAAATTTAGTGGGGTTTGTTCTTGCCGTCAAGAAACTCACATCCAACGGTTGGATGGTTTCTTGTCCTCTAAGTTAGGTTTTACTGATTTGTGTCTCATGCTCTTCTTCTTCTTGTTCCATCTTGTTGGATGAATATTGTTGCCCAAGTTGTTGCCTAGATGATTGTGTATTCCTCTATGATATGTAGGGGAAATTGTACCCACTTGTAAACTGAGTTATAATGGAAGTTCTAGTACCCTAAGGGTCCTATGGTTTTTTCCCTGATTTGGGTTTCTACGTATAATTGTTGTGTGTTTGATTGCTATTATTTATTTCTTATCGTTTTGGCTATTACTTCATGTAGCTTGTCCATCGAATCCTGACACTGTTTATGGACGGTGGTTGTTTGTGTGGACATTGTGTGTATCTTTGTCAACTATTGCTATGTGAGGTTGGTCGACTGATGCAAACGCATGTGTGGATCTTATTATGGAGTTAGCAAGAAAGCATAGGGTGGAGATATGGTAGTGTACCTGTTCAAGAGAAGGCATACATAGAAAGATAATAGACAATTAAGAGTCGGACGATAGCTGGCTTGTCCGAATCGGAATTCAGATATTGCACAAAGAATCGGATCGTTAGGAGTAGTCTAAACTCCCACTAGAGAGAAAATTGATCGATATTCAACTTGACTAATGACTGAAGCTGACTCTGAGCTATATTTATAAATAGCCCGAGTCAATATATATGGGTATAAATATAGCTAAGTCAAAAGTAGTTGGTAAAAAGAAAGAAAGAAAAAAGGGGTTGTTGAAGATAGTTGTAAGTGAGAGTGTGTTAATCCTAGGGCCGGACAACAGCCTAACACAGGGTGTCTGTTGCCCCTTAGGAAACACGGTCCGTGGTCAGTCGTTCGACCTAGACCCCAAGGTGGGTGTGGAACAACGAAAAAAGCTTAATCGTACTACGTAAGAAGAGAACCTCTGTGATTCCTCTGTGTGTAAGGGGAGACGGCTACAACCGACTCCTTATCATGGGTTGTGCTTACGTACTACTACGATTACGTATCCGAGACACAGACACTGAATTAGCCGTAGCTATACACAGAAACTCAGAGAAGATAATATTCTATTATCATGCGTTCTTTTACATTTCCCAAAACTTACACGCACCTCCTTACGAGGTTTTCTGCCTTTTATATATGCAGGGTCTAATTAGCTGTTCACGCTTCCCCGCGTGAACCGTTACATACATTACGCTTTATATAGTTTCTTATTCCTACGCTTTTGGCCGTCGGTTACTATTCCGGCGGACAACACCTAGCACGCCTGTGGGACAGTGCCTTTGCACGTTGGACCCATCCCATTAATCTTCTTCCAAAATGCCCCGGATGTTCGGCTCTGTTGTGGTGTCCTCGGCCGGAGTTGATGTAGGGGTCGTAGGTGCATCATGGTGCGGCTCCTCTGCATGGTCGGCCTGGTTTCTCCCGGAGTCGCCTTCGCCGTGCGCGGGTGGTCCGGGTACGGTGGGCTCTTCTTGAGTTCGTGGCCTGGGCTCTGCCGGTAGCGTGCTTGCAGTCGGCTGTTGCTCCGCCTCTATTGTTACGTCCTCCACGGTGTTGGCCGTTTTTGTGTGTCCCTAGGCGTGGGGCGGGGATTCCGCCTGGTCCGCACTCTTTTCCGCGTTTTCTGAAGATGGTGTGGGCTGGACCTTTTGTTGGTTAATCGTTTCGCCGTCTGGTCTTGTGGGGAACTTCACTCGTTCGTCCCCGCTATTCTCCCCCGTTGTCCTCGCTGGTGATCGGTCCTGAGGTTCCTCTTCTTCGGCTGTGACCGGAATTGGTGTCTCGCTGGGTTCCTCGTTTGTGTGCGTGTTGCCGGTTTGTGTGATTTGGTGAAATAGCTCCTCTTGACTTTCACCAAAATCATCTAGGAGTTGTGCGAGTTCTTCAGAGTGTGGGTCTGCTAACGCGTGATAGTCTTGCGCTAGGTCCTCCCGTACGGTCGCAATGCTCTCCTCGTTTAGCTTATAAAACCCTCGGCCGTCTTTCCGCCGGTTCTCCTAGTCCGCACGATACGCGTGCAATTCCGCTGCTTGGGTTGCCCACGACATCTATCCTTTGTCCAACGCTGTTTTCAATTGCGCTGTGAACCTTTCCCGGTCGGTTTGGAGAAGGATGCGCACGTTATCCGTGATGGCCTGGCAGCGGTTGCGTGCGTCTTCCATCGACTCTGGAGATTCACGATTTCCTGCTGTTTAACGGCTGCCGCTTCCTCATACGTGGCCTTCAGGCCCGACCACAGCTGGGATTCCTTTTCATGCTGTTTTTCTAATTTCCCCATTTCATTGTTTAGGCGGATTTCGAGTTGATGCCTTCTGTCTTGTTCGACTACCAACTGTTCATCGAACCATACCTTCTTTTTCTCTAATAAGGCCCGAAGTCCCGCTATTGCCGACTCTGATTTCTTCGCGTCCTCTCGTAATTGGGCGTTGTCGTCTTTTGTCTGGATGTGGTGAGCCACCTCCGTAGCTAGTTTCTCTTCCAGCGTTTTTACGGCCTTTCGTCCGTTAGCCCGTATCTCCTTTTCTCTATCGGAGGATTGACGATCAATTTCGGATTCCGCTAGCTGCATGACCCTTTTTGCTTTTGAGGCGATGGCGGTCTGAGCCTCGATTTCTTCTTTGAGAGCGTCGATAACATGGTTCGGTGGCGGGGTTTCGTGTTGCGCCGTAGTCGTATGAGCTTCTAACTCCGCGATGCATGCGTTGGCCTTTTGTAGTTCGGCTTCGGTCAGTTTAACCTTCTTCCAGACATTCTTATTTTTTATGGCCATCTCCTTGGTGCCCGTGCTGACCTTTGCCAGTTCCCGATGGACTTCGACTAGGGCCATGTTTAAGGGTGGTATCTCCATCCCTACTCGCCGTACCCCAGCGTTCCTCTGTCTGCCGACCCTGGCTAGTTGGTCCTCATCGTCGCTCTCCGTTGTTTGTGTTAGGGCGCGCTCTATCATCTATCGTTCCGCATGCTCCACGGCCATGCGTTAGGCGGCTTTGACCTGTTGTGTTGCCAGGAACTCCATGAGCTCGAAAGAGGTACCGAACTACAAGAGAGCGCTGAATACGTGGGCCGTATCCGGAATATTCGGATATGCCAAAACCTCGCTTTCCACCATCAATACGGCTTTCCCTCGCTAGGACTGAGTCGTAATAATCGACCGCGGCTCCCGGATGATTTTGAAGGTGGTATTCGGCTCTGCTGTTGCGGGGCCTTCGCTTGCAGTCGGTGCCTCCGGATCTGTGGGGGCGTTTTTTACCAACCCCCGCCCATCCTTTCTATCCATTCTGCGCCGTTTGGGTCTAGGGATTTCCCCCCATGCTTCGGTGTCTGGTTCTGGGGCTGCCTCCATGGGATGTCTCGGATGTTCCTCCTGCGTCGCCCGTGTATCCGGTTGGTCGGTCGGAGGTGTTGTCCTTGGGTCTGGTTGGGCCGGTTGGGGTTCCTCCTCCCACTCTGGGGCCGCTAACCTGCGTTTCGCGGAGCGGGGCGGGGCTGTGGCTTGGTTGCTGAGCTGTGGTGCTGGTAGGCCTCGGGGTGGAAATAGTACCGTAAGGTATTGTTGGATGATTGGCCTGAGCTTTTTGCCTGCTTGGTACGCATGCAAGCCTTCCCTTAACGTCGGCCCTGTAATGACCCCCCAGTTGACTGTACGCCCCTCAAAGGTGTCGATAATGATGCCCGCCTTCTGTTTAGGCATCCCGTAAGCATTGACATGGACGCAGCCTACTTCCAGTAGGAACTTGGCCACTTCACGGAAGAAGGGATTCAGAATCTGTTTTGTTCTATAGGCTTTGGCGGAGGATGAGTATGGGCCAAAATACCGTTGTAGCACCTCTGTAGGAGGTATTTCGAAATGTCTTTCGCCTAGTGAGGATAGGTCTAACTTCTTCCGAATGGAAGAGTTTGTGACCGTGTCGATGTTAAGCCGCCTGGCGATGTCAATGGCGTCCGGGTGCGGAGGTGCTTCGGCGACCCGAATATAACCATCCAAGCGCTTCTCCACGAGCCATCGGCGTAGGGCAGTAGAGATGAAGATCGGCATCGCCAAAGTAGGTTCGTGGAGAGGCGACGGGTAGCAGTGGTGAGTTGGAGCTCTGAGATGTGATGGGGAAGAAGGTGAGGAGGAGCGATGGGGGCGCTGATAGCTAGACGCTATGTGCAGAAAAACTTCTATTTTCTTCTTTTTGTGGCTTAGGGTTCCTTGGGCGGTGAGCCATCGTGGTGCCGCGTGTTCTTGAACTAGGATTTTGTGCATGCCTTTAGTCGTTTTAATAGTCGCTATCTTCTTTCTGTTTCTTTTTTTACTTTTCCTAACGGTTAGTTACCCCCTATTTTTACATTATAATACAGTTGGGCCTGTCCCTTTTATGCTGCGGGTTCTCCGGCTTTGTCCCATTCGGCGGTGAATGGGTTAAGTGGTGTAGGGCCCAGGTAAGGTTTGAGCTGAAACCCATTCACTTTTTGCCGTACCATTTCTCCAGCCAGTGTTCCTAGTTGGAACGTACCCTGTTCCGCTCCAATTATCCAGTATGGGCTGGTCCAACTGAAACATAGCTTACGCGGCATCTGGCCCATGCGTGTTTGAAAAACTAGCACCGCTCGGCCCACAGCGAACTCCTTTTCCCTTGTGCTCCGATGTTGATCGACAAATGCTTTACGCCGTCGATGTTCTTCTTCCAACACAACCATGTTGTGGACGCGTTTCTCCCCTAGTTCGAGGAGTTGGTAGAGCCGTTCCTCCTCTGACTTGGCTTCTGATAATCGGTTCCGTACTTGAATGCGCAAACTAGGTACCCGAAATTCGACCGGCATTACCGCTTCTAGTCCAAACGCTAGCCGGAACGGTGTTGACCGTATGCTTGTTTTGTAACGAGTTCTGTACGCCCATAACGCACTCTGGAGTTTGGTATCCCAGTCCGTTCTGTTTTCATTGACGGTTTTCTTTAAAATGGTCTGTAAAGTTTTGTTCGTGGATTCCGCTAATCCATTCGACTGCGGGTAGTATGGCGTGCTTTTCTTGTGGACGACTGCGTAATGTTGTGTTAGTTCCCGAACCACAGTATTGAGGAAGTGGCTCCCCTGGTCACTGATGAGCTCAATCGGGCAGCCGAACCGGCACCAGATGTGCTCATACAGAAATTTGGCTGTAACGGCCGCCGTATTTTCCCATAGTGCCTTTGCTTCTACCTATTTGGTACAGTAATCCGTGGCTACCAATATGTATTTGTTACCCGTACGGGCTGCTATTGGTGTCAAGGGCCCCACAAAATCCAATCCCCACTTTTGGAAGGGGTCCAGTGGTAATACAGGCTGGTGTGGCATCCTTGCGTCCTCCACGGGCTGACCCATCCGCTGGCACAAATCACACTTTCTACAATACTTGGAGGTGTCCTTCTGTGTTGTTGGCCACCATAAGCCCGCCTGCCATACTTTGCGGGCTGTCACGTTGCCTGCGTAATGGCCGTCGGCCGTGCCGCAGTGTGCCTCCCGTAAAACGGCTTCTTTTTCATCCTGACGGACTCCACGTCGCCAAATGCCGTCACTTCCTTTGTGATATAAATACCCTTCGACCAGGCATAAGTGACGGCTTCGGACAACTAGTCGTTTCTTCTCGTCTGTGCGTAATTGTGGTGGAGGTAGTCCTGTAGTCAAAAAGTACGTCATTTCCATAAGCCATCGATCTGGAAAGGTGGATTCCGTTTTTTCTGCAAATGTCGCTACTCGCCAGATGTCGGCGTCCAGAAAATCGTCATCGTCTTTCTGTACTGTTTCTCCATTCTCGAGTCTACTCAAAAAATCCGCCACTGCGTGTTGCGTCCCTGGCTGGTGCTGAATTACGAACTCGAATTCCTGGAGCAGCAGCATCCACCGCGCCAATTTCCCTGTCAGGGCTTGTTTCTCTACCAAATACAATAATGCCGAATGATCCACGTGGAACGTGAATTTCCGTCCTAGTAAATAAATTCGGAATTTATTGATGCTATAGATCATCCCTAGCGCCTCCCGCTCTGTTGTGGAATAGTTATGCTCTGCTGCTGATAATTTACGACTTGCATAGTATACTGGCTTGTACCAGTTTGGTTCGGTGAGTTGCATTAGCGCGCTTCCTATTGCTGTGTCCGAGGCGTCGACGAACACGTGAAATGGTTTCGCCCAAACTGGAGGTTGTACTACGGGGGCCTGTGTGAGCATTATCTTAAGTGCCTCATATGCCTTATCCTCTGTTGCTGTCCATTGGAAAGGAGTCTGATGTACGGCAACGTGTAGTGGCGTGGCGAAGTCCGCCAAATACCGTATCATCCGACTATGCCACCGTATTTGGCCCAAAAACCGGCTAAGGGCTTTGGCATTTGTCGGAGTTTTAGCTTGCGTAATAGCGGAGATCTTGTTTGGGTCGACCGCTATTCCTTCCTTGCTGACTATGTGGCCTAGGAGAGCCTCGTTGGTCACGCCAAATGCACATTTCGCGGGATTCAGGCTTAAGCGTGCAGTGCGGCAACATTCCAGGCAGAGACGTAAGTGCGAGAAATGGTCTTTTGTTCGCCCATATACCGCAAAATCGTCTAAAAAGACTTGCATGAACGCCGGAATGTATTCCCCAAAGATCTCCGTAATCGTTCATTGGAATGTTGCCGGTGTTGTCTTTAGCCCGAACATCATGACGACCGCCACATATACTCCCCAATCCGTGACAAATGTCGTCTTCTCCTGGTCGTCGGGGTGCATGCGTACTTGGTTATAGCCACTGAAGCCATCTAAGAAACTGTACATCTCATGGCCTGCGACGGCGTCCAGCACGCTATCAGTGAAGGGTAAGGGAAATGCGTCCGTAATGGTTACGGCGTTTAATTTCCGGTAATCCACGCATACCCGTATTTTGCCGTTTTTCTTTGGGACAACCACTATCGGGCTAAGCCATGTCGCTTGTTTTACTGGCCGTATGAACCCAGCCCTCAACAGCTTGTCAATTTCTTCTTTCACGCGGGTCGCGTAATTGGGGTTCATGCGGTAGCGATGCTGCTGGACAGGTTTCGCGTCCGTTGCTAAATTGATCTTATGCTGATAGAACTTGGGATCTAACCCCTTCATGTCCTCATGAGCCCATGCGAACACATCTTTATATTCTGTGAGTAGTGCGATCATTGTGGTTCTCTGGTCCAGCCTCAATTCCTTTGCTATGGAGAGGAACCAAGGTTCCGATCTCGTACCCACATTCACTTCGTCGAGAGCGGAAGCGGTGACCCGTCATGAAATCTCCATTTCCCTTTCGAAGGCCGCCCGTGCTCTGCTGAGTTCCAATATGGACTGTAGGTTTGGTTCGTACGGCTCTTCGCTCGGTACAATGGCCGTAGTATATTCTCCCGTAGTTGCAATGACATCTATCTCGAACAGCGGAATAATCCGAGGGTGTTCGTCAAGGTACGCTTCCAATTTGGCATCCTCCACCCTAGCCAGCATATTGATATCTTCCGCATATAACGGTGTTATCCCCTTAGGTTGGGGCGTGTTGCCTTCCGTAGGAACACAAACCTTGATGCGTCCCTGCCGGAAACTAATACACTCGTGTTGCCAGCTCTGCTTGATATTTGCTATCCGAAGCCATGGTCTACCCAGAAGCACTGGGTACGCTCCTGGCGTGTCCAAAGCGAGGACGACCGCCAATATGTCGAAGCGGTGTCCACCCACGATGATGCCTATTTTGCGAATTAGCCCCAACGACTGCACTGATCGGGTATCTGCCATGCGAAGCCAGAATGGACACACCTCCCATTCGGAAATGCCCAACTGTTCGCAAGTTTTCGCGCTAATCACATTGACGCCTGAGCCGCCGTCGATTACACATCCAAGGACTTCCTGTCCGTGCAATATTACTGTAATGGCCAGGTTGGGCTGATCTACCACTGGTGGTCCCTCGCTGACGTCAGTCGGGTTTGTGGCAACGCTCTCCCCGGTCATGCTCGCCACTTGTGCTTCCATGGTCTGGCGGAAACGTGGAACTAATTGTAGCAGTTTTTCCATAGCTAGCATGATTTCACAGCCCGTTAACACTTGCCAAATGGGGTCCGGCCCCGGTTTTTCGTTCTCTGTTCGCTTCATTGCATTCGCGGACTCCTGCCTCATACGTTCCATATTGGTCGCGTTTGCTTTCTCCACCCAGGCTTGGACTTGTTGTCGTACCTCGTCCTGCGCCGCCAAATCCGCCGTTTTCGTTTGCTGGCGTGTCGTGACTTGTTGCACCTCCGCCGTAATCGTGTTGACGGCGGGCCCCTTTCCCTTGCGTGCTGGGCAGTTTGTGGCATAATGTCCGGGTTGCTGACAAATAAAACAGTGGATGCTTGATTCTCCCTTCTCAGCCCCAGGTGGAGTGTGCAGTTCTCCGGGCGCTACTTGCTCTTCGCGGTCCGGCCTTGTTTGTCGGGACGTACGCGGTGGCTGTTGTTGATCCCGTTGTTGTTCCTGGTGCCACTCATCTCCCGAGCTTTCGTCGTAACGCCGGTGATCCCTATATTGTCGAGGCTTACCTCGATAGCCATTGAAGCCGCCTCTTTTGTTCATCGGGCGTTGATGTTCGTATCGTCGACCTCCTTTGGCATAACTCGGATGTCCACGATAATCCTCGTCCTCCTCCTCGGACTCGTTGTGATTCTGGCGATTCCGGTTGTACCTGTCCTCCCGCGGGTTGCGATCCTTATACCGGGGTTGGTCTTCTTGCCTCCTTTGTTCCACCCGATGTGGTTGCCGCTGTGTGTCCATGCTGCAGACCGCGGGCGTGGCTCTATTTAACATATTGTACTCGCATTGGTCGACTGTGTGAACCTTCGAGTGGCAGATTGGGCAGTGGATTCGCATATTGCACTCCACCGCGGAATGCCCCGAGTTCAAGAAAATCGTGCACTGGATTGCCTGACGAAATTGGTGTTCCTCATCCTGAGGTAACGCTTGTCGTAAGGATGACATCGAAAACCTCTCCTCCTCGTCATCCAACTCGAGTTGTAACGCTCGTTCAAACACCATATCCGTCGTTTCCCCTTTCACGCTATTGATGTTGAGCGTTGCCCTGATGGGTCGGCGTGACGCTGCCAGAAATGTCTCCCATGCCTCCTCCTCCGCAGGGCTTCGATCCAGTTTCCGTCGTAAATTTTGGAACCGTAAGCTGAAGTCTGCTATTGTCTTGGTCGGTAGTTGCTTAATTGTATAAAACTGCCCGAGAATCTCGCGTTGTGGAACCCTCCGGTGGAAAAAACGCAAGAAGGCGGACTGGAGCTGATCGAAGGTTGTTATGGCCGGTAAATCCATTTGTGAATGCCAGAACGCCACACGCCCATCTAATGTTAATCCGAACTCCGTCATTTTCGACTGGTGTGCCACCGTCTCGGAAAGGTTCTGTGCCATGTGGTTCACATTCAAAATGTTTAAGAACATGCGAACATGAGTTGCGGCGTCGGTTTCGCCGTTAAAGCGGGGGTAGGCAAAGGCCATCGTGGGAGCTACGGCGGATCGGAGAAGGTCACCGGGAGGCTGCGTTAAGCTTGGTCCCCTCGCCTCGTTGAGGTATTTGGGGAGCAAGGAATCCTCTTTGCACTCCTGGTAGGTATTACTGGGGTCGCTGATGCGCGGCTTTTGCCGAGCGCGTTCTTCTGCCTAGCATGTGACGGACCTTGTTATTGGCCGGTCTTGTCTTGTTGGTTCTCTGAGTCGTCTGCGGCTAAACATCCATTCGTTGTTGCTCGTCTGTGAGGAAAACACAAATCACCAAGCGTGCCAAAAGTGTTGCCCCTTAGGAAACACGGTCTGTGGTCAGTCCTTCGACCTAGACCCCAAGGTGGGTGTCGAACAACGAACAGAGCTTAATCGTACTACGTAAGGAGAGAACCTCTGTGATTCCTTCGTGTGTAAGGGGAGACGGCTACAACCGACTCCTTATCACGGGTTGCGCTTACGTACTACTACGATTACGTATCCGAGACATAGACACTGAATTAGCCGTAGCTATACACAAAAACTCAGAGAAGATAGTATTCTATTATCAGGCGTTCTTTTACATTTCCCAAAACTTACACGCACCTCCTTACGAGGTTTTCTGCCCTTTATATATGCAGGGTCTAATTAGCCGTTCACGCTTCCCCGCGTGAACCGTTACATACATTACGCTTTATATAGTTTCTTATTCCTACGCTTTTGGCCGTCGGTTACTATTCCGGCGGACAACAGTGTCCACTCAAGACACTTCACCAAAGGGTGGTACGGTAGAATGACTTACGGCACAATGCTTAATTAGACCTTAATTGGTTACTTAGCAATCCGTAATTAACACGCGTAAGATATAACAATGAATACAGAACGGTAATCAACACTGGAAGATTAAGACAATAAGCTCTATTAATTATCCGCTCATGATTACATTGTAACCGGGCCTTTATATAGGTCTCCGGTGCGAAATACAAAACGGTGCCAACTAGCACCTTTACGGGATCGGTCCGGATCCGGATCGGCATACTGATTCTGGTCCGTCCATCCACATCTTCTCCTATATTAATATCTATATTAAAATTACTAATTACAATAGTTCCCAAATAAACTATTCCTTTTCACACTCTGATTTGGACCTCCTTAAGCCTTCTTGCCAACCGGTAACACATGGCACGCCCGTGGGACAGTACCTTGTACGTCGAACCCATTATCCGGCCCATTTATGCTTCGTCCAAAATGTCCAAAATGCTTTACTCCAAAATTTCCAATGGCTCGTCAGGAATCTGTTGCTGCTGCTGTGGCTGTTGCTGCTGTTCCGTTTGTGGCTGTGGCTCCATTTGTTGCTCTAGCACCGACGTTTCCTTCGTTGGTTCCTCTGTCGGAGTTGTCTATGGCTGACTGACCCTGGCTTGGTCCCCATCTGGTCCTTGCACCGGCGACGGTTCCTCATCACTAAGGTTGATCGTTGCCGCCTTTCTCGCTTTTTCTTCCCGGAGCCGAGACCGCTCATAGCTTTCGAACTGGATTTGAGCCTCCAGCTGATCGTCGTCCAGTTGAGCTACGAGCTGCCAGACCTGTACCAGTTGTTCATCCGCCAGGGTTGTGAAATCTTCGGCCAGCTCATCCCTTATGGTGGTGAAGTCCTCTGAGGTCAACGTATAACAGTCGTCGCCCTCCTTTCGCCGGTTTTCCACGTCTGCCCTAAGCAATTGGAGTTCCGCCGTATTCTGCGCCCATTTCGCCCACCAACGCATAGAGCTGTCGTCAATCAAGCTTTTGGTCTTAGTGAGCCATGACTGAAGGATGCACCGGATCCGTTCGGCTCCCATCTGTGATTTATTTTCTGCGGCTTGTCGCTCTTCCTTCAATTGCTTGATGATCCGAACCGTGTCCGCCCCCTGCTCCCTATAATGCGACAATTGATTTTGATAGGTTGTTTGCAACCTCTGTAATACCATTGTCGCTCTTTCCTTGTCTTCATGGTTCTGTTTGTAGAGCTCCATCCGGTCATTCGCCGCTTCCTCCAATAGCCTGGAACTTTCCGCTCATTCTTCGGCGAGTGCCGTTGTGGCCCTATCAACTTCTTGCCGTAGCTCGGCCATCCGTTCCTGTTGCTGCTTATACTCCGTCTCCAAATGCTTGTATTCCCGATGCAGATGATTGAACTCATCGGTCTTCTGCTTCAGCCTCTGGTTGATCTACCAGCGTGCGCGGTCCTCCCGGTTCTTTTGTTGACAGAGCTCTTCCTTCAGCCTCTCGATTTCCGTCTCCGCCATCTGTCGTAGCTTGTCTTTTTCCTGCAGCAATTTCTCTTTTTCCTCCTTCAGTCGGTCATAAGCATGATGCCCTTTACACAGGTTTTCCTCTGCCCGGCGAAGGTTCTCAGCATTCTTTTTTAATTCTTCTTCGGCCGCCTTCTTCAAGTCGCATTCGCGGCTCTGTAATGCTTCTTCTGCGGCGATCTCATCTCGTAATTCCGCAAGCTCTTGGGCTTGCGCCGCATCTTTTTCCGGGACAGTTTGAGGCTCCGGGGTCTTATTCCTCTGTTCATCAACCGAAGTCACTGGTGCTTGGATCTGCATTGTGGTTAAGGCCATTTTGGCCATGTCTCCTGTGATCTGATCCAAGTCTTGTTCGAGGCACCGGATCCTTGACCGGGCCGTCTCTAGTTCATCGGTTGTGACGAGCAACCGTTCCGTTTGCACTCTTTCCTCCGCCTCTATGCATCCGACTACTTCGGCAATTTTGTCTCCTATCCACCAGAGCCATTGGCTGCCGGTGCACTGTTGTTGCGCTTGCACGGAGAGTTGGTTGATGGGTTCACTCACCGGTGGTTGGTCCCGCCTTACTGCGTCGAGCTGCGCTTCTGGTTCTGCCAGCTGACCACTTTGCCGTTCCGGCTCTGAGTGTGTTTCGGCTAGTCGCCCCTTGTCTGCTTGTTCTTGGCCGGCTGGGACGGTTGGTCTTTGTATATCCGGCTCTTGAGTTACGGGGCTTGTCGGTGCTGCCTGTTGTGCTGGGACTTCTGTGACCGGTTCCCTCCAAACCGGTTCCGGTGTCTCCCTTGGCGTGGGATGCTCAGTGTGAGTTGTAGGCATTCCATCCTTCTGTGGGTCCGAACGCTTCCCGACTGATTCAGTGATGCTCTTCACCGGCCGCCTCTGGAGGTGCTCCGTGGGTTCTTCCTCCATTTCTTCCGTGTCCCGACATTCATTCTTGCCACCAGGGTGTCCGTTTCCTGTTGCACCGGTTGGTGGAGTGGACTTTTCAGGGGCTGTGCCAGTGTCTCCTCACTTGTGTCTGTTGGCCACTTTCGGCTGGCGTGCTCCTTTGCCCCCTTCTTTGCGTCGGCCGTCTTCCCTTTGGTGGCCTTGGAGGCCAATAATTGTTGCCGTTTCGAAGCAGGTTTCGGGGTGCCATCCGTTGCTCTCCCGCGCTTTTTGGTTTGGATGGGCTCGACCGCTGGCGCCAATAGGGTGAGCCATTGCGTCACCGCATGCCATATTTTCCGACCTTCCTTGCTGTCCTTTCCTCTTACTATATCAATCGCCGTACACAGCCCGTCGGCAATCAGCACCGGCTAATCTACCTTGACCCCTTCGTACGTTGCGATAATCAAGCCTGCTCGGTTCTTAGGCATGACGGGGGGTCGAGAGTACACGTGGCCGAACTCATGGAGCACACGGGCAATTTCGTGGAATAGCATATCTTCGCCGCCTTGTGTCCTGTAGCCCTTGCTGGTGAGAGAGTACTCATCGAAATATTTGATGATCTGCTCGGAGGTCGGATTATCAATCGTGTAGATGCCTCCCTCCGGAAGGCCTATTAACGCACGGATCGCCTCCTCCGTGATCACCTCTGTGTCGATTTCTTTTATAATCTTTTCGGCCTCCTTGTGTGGCATCGCCTCCATGAATGTTAAGAAACCCTCCAGACCGTGCTGCCGTAGCCATTTCTTAGCGGCTTCAGACAGCGTTTGGCAGTCCATCTCTGCGTCGAGGTCGGAGAGCGTTGGCGAGGTTTGATGGTGGGGAGAGTGTGAGAGAGAAAGTTCGGAGGGAGGGGGTTCTCTATGTGCGAGCTCTCTACGATTGATCTTCACGTGTCTGTCTGCATTTGTTCTCCTTGGTTCGCGATAGGAGAAGGTCTCGATGTGTGGGGGTTTTTCTCTCTGCATCTTGGCGCCTTTTTCGAACCTCCGCATGTGCAGGTTGTGTACTATAATAGCTTTGCGTGCCATGTGGCGGTGGTTTAATGTCCTATTCATAGCCCCTCGTACTTTTTCGACGTGCCTCTTTACTCCTCGTTTGCATGGCCGTTTCCACCACTCCTTTTCATGATTTATTTGATTCGCTCCTTTATTTGATTTTATTTTTTTTTAAAGTAAATTGTGTGCTTAATTTTTCTCCGGTCCTGTCAGACCCTTACCCGAAACGCGCACCTTACCGGCCTCTTGACAGTTTGCCGTCGTTATGCTTTCCCCAGTTGCTGGCTCGTGCTCCCCCTTACCGGCTTGGTGGTGTCAGGAACAATACTAAGACAGAGAAGGAATTAGTACTAAAAGAAGTATTAGTACTAAGAGAGGTGAAGAACTCTCGAGAGAAGGAAAGAGTGAGTGAGAGGGAGGGAGGGAGGGAGAGAGAGAGAGAGAGAGAGAGAGAGAGAGAGAGAGAGAGAGAGAGAGAGAGTAATGATAAGAAAAGATATATATTATGTGAAGAAAATGTACAGTAGCTAGGAGGCTTAAGACTGGCGTT
This sequence comes from Azolla caroliniana, assembly GCF_043228905.1. NCBI lineage: Eukaryota > Viridiplantae > Streptophyta > Polypodiopsida > Salviniales > Salviniaceae > Azolla > Azolla caroliniana. Next base: position 9,187,940 of record NW_028230449.1, on the reverse strand, counting down.
GAACCGATTTGATTCGAAATAATGCCTTGTGCCTCCTTTTATAGTGTTCTAAGGAATACTCCTGAAGTTTCTAGAATGTTCCAGAGAAATCTGGAATATACATCAATTTTCTATAATAAAACATAAATGAAAATAATATTCTATATATTACAATGTATAGTCTAATGGTCGAGAGCTCAACCCATGTAGTATAAGGTCATGGGTTCGAGTCTTGCCATATCATGACACTATCCTCCCTTTAAAACGACGAGTGTAACGAGTCGTTTTGGATTGAGGACCTGGTTTGTCTGGATATTGACGATGGAAGTCTTCAAGAAGAGCACGAGCATTGGTGACATTCTCTATCGGTTCCCAAGTACGCTCGCTGGGACTATATCCTAGCCAGTCGACTAGATAGTAGAGCTTGTTGCGAACAAGCTTGGAATCAAGGATGGCGGCAACCTCGTACTCAGGTCCATCTTCAAGCTCGATCGGGGGTGGAGGTTGTGTAATACATCCTGAGATGGTGCTTTCTTGATAGGGTTCGAGGAGAGAACTATGAAACACCGGATGTATCCGAAGTTGTGGAGGTAGATCAAGGCGAAAAGCGACATCATTAATCTTTCCGATAATACGGAAAGGACCTAATCGTCGATAATCCAACTTCTCGCATGGGCGAGTAGTCTTGATGTGTCATCGGAGTAGCCATACCCGATCTCCAATGTTAAAACTAGATGGGAGTCGATGACGATCCGCATAAACCTTGTGTGTTTGTTGAGCTTGTTGGAGATGAGTAGATAAATCCGCTTGTATCTTGCGTAACCTCTCCAAACGATCCTCTGCGCAAGGATTTGTGGACACCTCTGGGGTTTCAAGTACACACCACCGAGGGTGACATCCCGTATAAGCATAAAATGGCGTAACTTTCATGGATTCGTGGATAGAGTTGTTATAGGCAAATTCAGCGAAGTGGAGAATATCTGCCCAGTCATCCTGATGATAGCTAAGAAAGCACCGCAGATATTGCTCCAGTGTTTGATTGGTTCGTTCGGCTTGGCCGTCGGTTTGTGGGTGGTAGCCGGAGGAGAGGTTACAAGTGACCTTGAGCATGTTAAAAAGGTGCTTCCAGAATTTTGACACGAACTGGGGTCCACGGTCGCTGATGATACTATCGGGAAGTCCATGATGCGGACATACTTCACGCATGACAATTTCGGCAATGTCTTCACTGGAGATCTCCTTAGTACATGGCAAGAAATGAGCCATCTTCGTATATCGATCGACCACCGTTAGAATCACATTGAACTCCTTAGAGACTGGAAGATCTGTGATGAAGTCTAGAGCAATGGATTGCCACGGCTTGCTTGGAATTGGTAATGGTTCTAATAAACCATATGGATGATGCCTTGGCATTTTCGCTCTGCAGCATGTATCACAAGTCCGAACAAAATCTTCGACAAATTGTCGCATACAGGGCCACCAGAATGATCGTTGTACTAAATGTAGCGTTTTAGTACTACCAAAATGCCCAACTGTATATGTGTCATGACAGTTTTGTACTACTTGAAGGCGGCAAGAACCATTAGGAACATACAAAAGTTCTTTAAAGAAGAGTAATCCATCATGGTATTTGAATTGCCGATAGTCCGTACTTGGTGGTTGCGACTGTGAACACGACGCTCGAGAGGGATCAATTTGTGCTAGTATAGCTTGGGCGAACGCATATGTCTTCAAGTCTTCGCGTATGGTATCGATAACGCGGGAATCCATGGGCATGTCAAAGATCTTTGTTGCTTGTAGTCGTGCCGGTCCCAAGATGACTTGTTTTTGGTTATCGAAAGTTGGCTCGTCGGGACGGGGTGGTAGGTACGAACGCCGTGATAATGCATCGTCCTTCCCTTGGTGCTTCCCCGGATGATATGTAATTTTGAAGTCAAAACGCGTTAGGAAGTGGGCCCACCGAGCTTGATGTCGATTCAACACACGAGCATCCTGAAAGTAGGCAAGGTTCTTGTGGTCACTAAATACGGTGACCGGATGAGAGGATCCCTCCAGAAAATGCCTCCATTGCATAAAAGAATCCACTATTGCCAATAACTCCTTATCATGAATTTCGTAGTTGATTTCGGCGGCGTCAAACTTGCGTGAGTGAAAAGCCACAGGATGTAGCTTCGCATCATTCCCCTGTTGTGACAGAATGCTCCCCAATGCAAAATCCGATGCGTCACCTTCGATAATAAATGGTTTTTCCGGATCGACATGAGCTAGAATTGAAGCCGATGTAAATGCCTTTTTAAGACTCTCAAAAGCCACGTCCGTTTCTTCAAACCAAATGAACGGTTGTCCCTTCCTGGTAAGTTGTGTGAGAGGTAGAATGATCTTTGAGTAATCTTGTATGAACTTCTAGTAAAAATTGGCAAAGCCTAGGAATCATTGCACATCCCGCACCGAACGTGGAGTTTGCCATTCTACCACCGTTTTGACCTTAGCTGGGTCCATGGAGATGCCTTCTGACAAAATGATGTAGCCGAGAAATTCCACTTGGTTGCACCCGAAACTACATTTTTCCAGCTTTGCATACAGACCATGTTCTCGAAGTCGTTTTAGTACTAATAGTACATGAGAATCATGTTCTTCTTGGGTCTTTGAATAAACCAGTAGATCATCCAAATAGATGATCAAACAATCATCCAATAGATCTCAGAATATATCATTAGCCATGTGCTAGAAGATTGTTGGTGCATTAGTGAGGCCGAACGGCATGACCGTATACTCGAAGTGCCCATATCTGGTGCGAAACGCGGTCTTCCATTCGTCTCCTGGTCGGATCCGTACGAGGTTATATGCTCCCCGTAAGTCGATCTTCGTGAAGAACCTGGCACCATTGA
>NW_028230449.1:8868698-8884973 GCF_043228905.1 Azolla caroliniana | reverse complement strand
TCAAAAACTGGACGGAATGATGCCCGTCCTGGCTCTTGACTTGTGCGTACGCCGAACTCTTGTCCAGCACCTTCGTCTCCATTCGTGCCGTTGTGATGTACGGTTCCCCGAGTATCACCGGATGCGAGGATGTCTCCTGCACAAAGAAGCGTCGATCGATCTCGACATCACTGATTTTCACTCGTACATTCGGGCAAGCTCCGTGTAGCTCCTCCATGGCGCGCTTCGTCGCTCGTATTTTCCACTCGTGCTTGGTGTTGATCGGCCACTTGCCTTCTTGTAAAAGTCCATGGACATCAGGTTGATTTCCGAACCATGGTCTACCAACGCCACCACTGGCTCCTAGATATCTCTATTCTTAACGGGGGTGTCTCCGTAGTGGCTCTAGCCCAATGTAGCCTCGAATAATGGCGTTCCGCCAACTCGTCTTCCAAGGCCATGTCTTCTAGGTACGTCGTTCGCACCTCCACCGGCTTCTCTGGCTCCGGCTCCATCGAAAGCCTTTTTCGCTTCACCAAGTCTACAATGGAGTCGTGGAACTCCTTCTTGGCAATCCCGAGCACTTCCCTCAGCAACAGCTCCACTTTGTTGTCGAGGATCCGTTCCTCCTGGACCTTTCGTAGGTCCATGGTCCTTTCCATCTCCGTGCTCAACCGGTAACCGGCCTTCTTGGCTTTATCCGGTGCGTCGGGTGCACCAGCGTCATTCTGCCTCAGCTCGAACCAGGTCTCATACCGTTGTGAGGGTCCAGCCCCTCCGGTTTTTCTCGCACGCTTCTCTTCCATCAGAACCTCATAGTTCTAGCACGCGGCTTCTACGAAGCCCGTCTTTTCTTCGACCGGGTCACTCCACCCGGTTACCTCCCGGACCTGTCTTTCTGCGTGGTTCGCTTCCTCTTTCCTCAATCGTACGTCAGCGAGGCCTTCTATCATCAATGGCCAGAACCCGAAGTCCTTCGTCTTCCGGACCTCGTCGCTCCCGACCCAGATTCCTACCAACGCCAAGTAGTGGGCAGTCTCCGCATGGCGAGCCGGCGCTTCTTCCATCAGCCGCTTCATTCCCCCTCGTCCGACGTTCAGTTCCAGGGCCCTCCTGGTTTCACTAGTGTCTACTGGCCGCCCATTCCACAGGTATACCATGTTAGACCTTATCGCTTCAGCGAAATCCCCGCAGTCCTTCTGGGTGTGGCCGACCGCGTCGCACCACAAGCACCAATGGCCGGTCGCAGGCTTGTTCGCCGTCGTCCCTTCGTGCTTATGCAACTTGGAGGTCCCTCACCATCTGAGTTAGCTCCTCCAGAGCCGCACCTCCGGACGAGCCCTTGACCACATCGATCGAAGTCGAGCCGGTCTCAAGCCAATCTCGGGTCTCCTCCCTTCACGTCGGTGGGGGTACCTCGAGCTTCCTTGCCGCAACAGAGCCTGCCCCCGTCAAGCCTTTATCGACCCATTCACGCCGTTTGTCGAAACGGTCGTAGACTCTCTTCACCATGGCCCAGTCACTCGTCAGCCCGTCGTCGGTCTCCAGCAGGAGGCCCACTTGCTCCCGGTCCCTCACGACCACCGATTTAACAAATAATAGGACACGACTTGTGTCTAGTACGGTCCGGTCCAGCGCCGAAAGACACGCGAAGTGTTCTTCAAACTCCCGGAGGAGCACCGACGCGTTTCTCCCCTTTTCGGGGGTCTCCACCCATTCCATGAAGTTCTGCTTCAATAGCCGACGTGCGTCATCAAGCCCGTATTTCTCAAGAAGCCGACTTTCAAACTCTTCCCAGGTCAGGCTCTCAGCCCGTACCTCGAGCACCTCCACGTGGATGCCCGGCATCGCCACCCGAGGGAATCTGGCCAGTTAACTAGCTTCCGGAATGCCCCTCATCACCATTTCGGCTCGGTAGGCCTCCAAGTAGCTTGTCGCGTCCTTTCCACCGAACCAGCCTATCGTGCCAATGATTACTTCAATAGCCCTATCGAGGGCACCTGTGCCTTCACGCACACTCACTAATCGATCTACAGTTGAAGCCTTGGCTTCTACAAGCTCCGTTCCCCTCATCTTTTCTATTCCTCTACCGCATGTTCACGTCGGGTTCACCAAATATGTCGCGTTATTACGCGTGTGCGTGTAAAACGAGGCGGGACCACGAGGGTCTTGGACCGAGGAACAAGAGAGCAGGAGGGGGGCGAGAAAGACAATGGTCGTGCTTCGCACACACACACATACAGAGAGATCGCAACCGATTGAAACAAGATGAATGCGTGTATATGTATATATATATATATATATATATATATATATATATATATATATATATCAGATGAAAGGGGTTACAACCGACGGGCCGGTGAGCGACAAGCTTTGATGGAGATTCTGTCGGAAGCACTCGGGCGTTCCGCGGAGCAGAGTCAGCCTCCCAAAAACCTGCACAGCACAAACGTAGAGAAAGACGGAGGAGAAGAGCTCGGTCCCAGTCCGACAGCACTTCGTCCTCCACAAATGCGATCCCTTTTACGATTCCTCTCCCTCTCTTTTATAGCCCAAGGAGGGAGGCCGTTACAACTTGTTACTTTATCTTTATTCTCTGTCCTTTCGGACAGATATATGCCTCAATTTCCTACCCGTGCGACCTAGGATATCCACATCAGCCGACTTGTATCTAAATATGTACATTACAACAAAACTTGTGCCCACATGTAAGGGCCGGTTCGCGCACATTGTTCTCCAATTCCGCCTAGGGACGGTTTTCTCCACGACAACGTCCATCTGGTGAAGATGCCACTCCCTTGCCGCAGCAACCGCCAGTACCACAAGAACCGTTGTCATCTTCCCTACTAGAGCGAAGGTCTCGTCCTAGTCGAATCCGTGGGTCTGCGCGTATCCCTTCGCCACTAACCGGGCCTTGTACCGGTTAACCGAACCGTCGGCATTGTACTTTACCTTGTACACCCACTTACATCCGATCGGTTTACAGTGTTGGGGAGGGTCAACTAGGTCCCATGTGTCATTGGCATCAAGTGCCCACATTTCTTCCTCCATAGCGGCACGCCAATTTGCGTCCCTTGCCACTTCTATGTAGCTCTCCGGCTCACGCACTTCCACCACCTTAGTCATGTACGCATAGTGATGCGCCATGTACTCATTGTACCCATACCGCTTCACGGGGTTCTTCTGGCGGGAAGACCAGCGTAACTTATCGTTACCCGGTTTGAGGCCCTTCTTGGCCGGTTCGAACTTCGTTCCCGAAGATCCGCCTTTGTCCTTACCGTAGTCGGATTCACTCCGATCCAACTCAACGTTGCCGGTTTCGTATTCTGGCATTTTCTTCTTCCCCTTCTCTTTGCGCGTTAACCGTCTCCTCGGTTCCTTGCGCGGGGCAAGCACGGCAGAGTCTCCATTACTTGTCGGTTCCTCATCTGACTGGTCATCCCGACTCAGCCGCTCATTCGGTCCACTTAACCGAAATGAGATCGGACTCTCTTCTAGAGTGCCGAGGTCTTCATCTTCTATCTAGACCGATTTAGGCTCACTAACCTCATCCTCCGATATTGGGTCGGGGTCGGAAGTCGGAGCCGATAAGGCATACCATGATGCCGTCTCATCAAACTCAACATCTTGGCCAACTCGGACCTGCTTCGACCGGGGGTTATAACACTTATACCCCTTTTGCTCATGCGAGTAGCCGACCAAGATGCATTTCTCCGACTTTGCATCCAACTTCCTCCGCTTCTCATCCGGCACATGCACATATGCAATGCTACTGAATATCCGAAGGTGTCTTATATTTGGCTTGCACCCGAAATACAGCTCATGCGCAGACACCTTGTCACCTTGTCACCGATCCATGTGTGTCGGCTGTAGTTGTCGATGAAGGAGACAAAATACCGACTCCCGCCAAGACTAACGTTCTGTGTCGGTGCCCATACATCCGAATGAATAAGGTCGAGCTTGTTACGGCCACAGTTTCGTTCAGTGGGGAATGGAAGCTGGTGTTGCTTCCCAAGTTGGTAGGCTTCACATATATGGGCCTTCCGGCCACTGAACTTCGGCAAACCGAAAAAAACTTGTTTCGTTTGCAGGTCTTGAAGCCTCCGGTAATTGACGTGGCCAATCCGCTTGTGCCAGAGATCGATATCCAATTCAATCTTCTGTCCTTTGGCGAACAAAGCAGTGTAGACGTCATTGGTGTCAAGGATAAACATCCTCCTGTCTCTACGCCCTTGCGCAATGATTTGGCCCTCTTCCTCGATGAACCACCCGAGGTGCGTAAACCGCACTTGCATCCCCTAGTCAACGATCTAACCGACTGACACGAGGTTCTTCGTGATAGTCGGAACATGTAATACGTTCATCAGCTTCCCCCTCTATCCGACGTGGCTCAAAGTGACTTCTCCGATATGCACGATTGGGTGAAGAGTGTCGTCTCCAGTTTCGACGACTCCTTGTTGTTCCGGTTTCTCCAAGAAGGAGAACCACTCTTTGTGGCTTGTCATGTGATTCGACACACCGGAATCAACGTACCACACTTCCTCCGATTTGGAAGTGGTCTTCTTCATCGAGTTAGCCTCGTGTTTCATCACCAAGGTTGGCCCTTTACCGGTTTTTCTAGTTTTGGATCCTCCTGATCCTTCTGCGTAGTGCGAGTATTGCCGGTTCTCTCTGTCGGCCTTGCCGGATCCGGATTTGTCCGAATCGGCGCGCTTCTTCTAGCACTCGCTTTCTCTATGGCCCTTTTTGCCACAGTACCAGCATTCCGTGTTGGACTTTGTTGGCCAGCCTCCGGCGCCGTCTTGACTCCCCTTGCTTGCGGAGGATCCGGAACTGCTGTCGGCACGCTCTCTGTGCCTTCGGTCCTACTCTTGCCGGCCGCTACCATTGCGAGCCGACCTGCCTCGTCCACCACGCCCACAGGGCCGATCCGCCTCCGTGTATAACATCCGGTTGTCGGTGGTTGCACCTTTTGACGCACCGGCGTGGTTTTCCTCTACAAGGAGCATTGATTGTAAGTCAAAAAACGACGACGTTTTCTCCCGTGTACACATAGCAGCTTGGAATGCTCCAAACTTCGACGCCAGTCCCCGAAGACAGACCTGCACCATCTCGCCTTCCTCGAAGTTCACATCGATAGAGGCTAAGGAGTCGCATATCTCTTTGATCTTCGAGGTGTAATCAGCCACCGACAAGTCATGTTGTCGTAAGTTGCTCAACTCTTGTCGGAGTTGAAGCTTCCTAGTTGTGGTACTTGCGGCGAAAATCTTCTTCAGATTTCCCCAAGCATCCTTTGGCGTTTTCACATCCCGAATATAGCTCAAAAATTGTTCGCCCACACAAGACGAGAAGCAGTACAGTACTTTGCTCGCCGATTGTTCCCACACCGGGAAATCTGTGTGTCGATTTGGGTGTTGTGTCATTTGCTCCGTCGACATAGCTCCAGTAACCGTGCCCGAGCAAGTACTAGTGCATCTTGTAGGACCAAGATGCATAGTTGTTTCTATCGAGCTTCTCTGTCGGAAGCGAGCTAGCCATGCCTCTATCCATCGGTTTTTACCTGTTCTTCTTGGTTGGTTTTCCTTTCAAGCTATGTCGGCTGTAGAGGTTCTCAACCATCATGCTCGGATACCATGTAAAAGAATACGTTGTGCAGAAGCAAATAGAAAACCGAAAACATAGAAATGCAAGTTTAATGGAGAGCTTGAATATACACAGTACGCGGGAGAGACAAAGAGAGTGAGAGAGCAGAACATAAGACTCTATTCAAAATAACTCTAAAACTTTGTAATACTCTGTACATCGTATGTGTTCAGTGAACACTTTTATACAAGTCCATACGGACTGACAGAAGTACGGTGTACTTCAATGCTCACACGAGCGTTTGACATTGACTACAACACATTAACTACCTAGTAGTTCAGGCTACCACTAGGCTTCCGGTTACTGATGGATCCGGCTAACCGGCTCCCCAGCTCACCGGCTCACTTGCCTACCGATCCGGCTCATCCTTCCGGATGCCGATCCAGATCCGGTTGAGCTTGCCGCTCAACAACCTATTATGTCCCTAAGGTCATGGTCCATTGAATCCCCCGCGATTGGTTGCAAAACATCGATTGGTATAACGACGCCCCCCTCTATTATATCGGTTGTTGCCCTGATATTCTTCGTCCTCCAATTCCTCTTCATTGGAATACAAGTTGTTGTTCCAGCTATTACAATAGTGACGGTCTTCGCGCGTATTCTGTTCCATGTATCGGGATCGTTCCTCTTGTTGCCCTTGATCATTTCGGCAAAGTGGCTTCTGTGATTCTACGCATCGTATTGTGGGTGTAGGTCTGTTAAGCATATTGTATTCACACTGCTCGACCGTGTGTGCCTTTGAGTGACAAATTGGGCAATGAATTCTCATATTGCATTCCACCGCGGAATACCCGGAGTTGAGACAGATCGTGCACTGAATAGCCTGGCGGAAGCGGTGTTCCTCGTCCTGAGGCAATGCCTATCGTAACGACAACATGGAAAATCCGTCATCTTCTTCCTCCAATTCGAGTTGTAATGCCTGCTCTATAACCATATCGGTTGTTTCTCCTTTCACACTATGCATGTTCAGCGTCGTTCTAATAGGTCATCAGAGTGCTGCCAAAAATGTCTCCTTAGCTTCCTCATCTGTTGGGGCCCGTGTAAGCTACCGTCGTAGACTTTGGAATCGTAGACTAAAATCCGCGACGGATTTTGTTGGCGATTGCTTGATGGTGTAAAATTGTCCAATAATCTCTCGTTGCGGTCCCCTTCTATGAAAAAATCGCAAAAATGTTGATTGCAACTAATCGAAGATCGTGATTGTTGCTAGGTTCATCTGAGAGTGCCAGCACGCCGCTCTACCATCCAGAGTTAATCCGAACTCGGCAATCTTCGATTCGTGCACTTCGGCTACTGGAAGCCACTGCGCCATGTGATTAGCGTTCCAAACATTCAGGAACAGCCGGATGTGGCTTGCAGCATCTGTTTCGCCGTTGAAGAGTGGATAGGAGAAGGTCATTCTGGACGCTATGGTCAGCAAGGGAAGCCCACGATTCTTGTGTGGTGATAGGACTTCCTGCTTGACATCGCAGTGTTCTATGAGCGTGGAGTCGACTTGTTAATCCTAAAGGGAATAGCTAAAGTGAGGTTTTTGCTTTGCGCGCTCCTCTGTCTAGCATGTGATGGACCTCGTGAGTGGTCGGTCTTGTCGGGTCGGTTCTCTGGGTCGTCTACGGCTAGACATCCATCCCTTGTTGTTCGTCTGCGAGAAATCACAGATCACCAGGTGTGCCAAACATGTTACCGATACATAACACTATCTATCTTCAGACCTTCGAGATAGACCTCAAGGTGATTGCGTGGCAAGGTAGGCCGTCACACGAGGCGCGAGCCGTACTCCGTCGGTTGCGTAATAATGCATATCCTATGGGTGAAGGTTCACGGCTATGACCGAGAACGTGAGTGCGCTACTGCATTGACTCTTACCCTATGCTTTCAGAGACGCACTTACGCATAATACAGAGATTACACAAGACAGCACGGGTTGCACAGACACCGAATATCAGAGAAGATAAGATTCTATTAGAAAAGAAAACCTCATGCTTAAAATTTACACGCTACCTCTTATAGAGGATTTCTGCCCTTTATATACACAGGTCATTCAGCCGTTCACGCTTCTCGCATGAACCATTACATTTCTTTTCTTAACGCTTCTAATATATTTAAGCATTCTATCCGGCGGTTACAATTCCTACGGACAACAATTCTCGAGACGTTGTCGCGAAAATACGACGAGGACACATGAACTTGAGGCAAGACCCCGGGTCCTCCGACTAGAGGATATCAGATTTTGTGCGTTTATACTTTTAAGAATTAACGGAAACGAGAAAGTTTAATAATTTTCATTAACAAAGGAAAAGAAATTACAATATGTCCCAAGACTGGGATTCAGAAGTTTTAGGTTTACTAAGATTAATAGAAAAAAAAAATTAGGGGTTTTGTGAGATATGGCTTCCGTAGGGAATTTTTGGGTTTTTGAGTGTTATAGCTTCCGTAGGGAAAATTAGAATTAGGTTATACGAGAGATATGGTTTCCGTAGGGAAAATTAGGGTTTTTGAGTGTTATGGCTTCGATAAGATAAGGGAGCTAAGAAGGAAAAGAAAATAAAAATGGAGAGAGCATGGAATAATCTGGAATTCTCCGTTGATCATAGCCTTCAATGTTACTTTGCATGCCCACCTTTAGCTGCATGGCCTCTACTTTTAGTTGCATCCATTTTTAGTTGCATGGCTTTTTCTTTTAGTTGCATGTGACCGTCCACATGACCTTTACTTTAATTCTCCGCATGATCCAATCATCCGTCCGTCTCGATTGTTGCCCATCCAATTCGTCTGGTCCGCTGAATCCTGGTTTCCGACTCCATCCGATTGTCGGCTTCGCCGGTTTCATTTTAATTACCGGCCGGTTCTGGTTTGCTTATCGGCCGGTTCTAGTTTGCTTACCGATAGATTCCAATTTGGTTTCCGGCTTACCGGCCGGTTCCGATTTGCTTTTCGGCCGGTTCCGGTTTGCTTACCGACCGGTTCCATTTTATTACCAGTCAGTTTTGGGAACTTGGCCACATTCATCCGTCTAGACAAAGTGGCCAAACTGCTCTTAGCACAAATGAAAAATAAGGGATCTCAATGTGCTTATATAGCCAGAGCCTTAAATTTCCTATCTATGGGGGATAAATCATAGTTCTATTTTCCCTGTCATCTCAAACTTCATGTTCTCATAATTTGATATGTAGTTGTCCATTTTGTATCTAGTAAAATGCGTTTTGAAGCTCTTGAGTACATCCATCTTCCTATAACAAGCTACTAATCTAATCTAAAATAATTATTTCATTATTTTTTACATAGTGTGTGAAGGTTCACACGACAACGTGGCCTTGTGCCCTTGGTTTAGAATCTTGCTTGTCATAATAAGGTTTAAAGACCACGCGTCGAAATTGTTTGTACTTTCTTTTCTCGTATGTCATGTATGCTCCTTAAATTCTTAGTGGGTTTTTTTTTTCACATAGTATACAATTTCGGGTAGGTAAGGTAGTTACCGTGATCGGGGTAACTAGCCCCCGTGATCCTCCGTTTCAACTATCGTAAGTCGGTCATGGCCATGTTGCTTATCGGTGAATAGGTTTGTATGGCCGAGATACGGTTTTAACTGAACCCCATTGACTCATTTCAGCATGACATCACTAACTAGTGTCCCGAGTTCGAATGTCCCATTAAATTCTTCTGTGATCCAAAAAGGCCTTGTCCATCGGAAATGGAGCTTTACTGGCATTGAGTCGAGCCGAGTTTGAAAAATGAGGACCAGTTTGCCGATTTCGAATGATTTCTCCGAGCCCTTCGAATGTCGATCGACGAAGGCTTTCCATTGTCGTTGTTCGTGTTCTATTTGGTCCAAACTGGCGATTCATGTTCTCCGAGTTCGGGTAATTGTTCGAGTCGTTTCTGCTTTGACTCAGACTCGGGAAGTCGTTCGGTGATTTGGACTTGTAGACTCGGGAGCTGGAACTCAATAGGCATGACTGCTTCCAAACCAAATGGCCAGACGAAAAGGTGTGGATTTGATACTACTTTTGAACGTCGTTTGATACGCCCAGAGTGCACTATGAAGCTTATATCCCAATCGGTTTGATTTTCATTCACGATGTGCTTGACAATGCTCTATAGTGTCTTATTCGTGGACTCAGCCAAGCCTTTGCCCGTGGATAGTACGACATGCTTTTCTTATGGACTACCGCGTTGTCGAGGTATTCCTCGCGGATGCGTGGAGTGAGGCGGGACCTCGGGGGTCCTGTACCGAAGAGTAAGAGAGAGAGAGAGAGAGAGAGAGAGAGAGAGAGACCCACTACGTGCGAGCGTAGATTCACAGGGACACGGCCCTTCGACGCAAAGACACGAATGGGACAGCGACACGGAAAGACACGAAAGTATGTATGTATTGACAAGACAAACAACAAGAACACGAGGACAACAAAACACGAAGTCGGTTACAACCGAACAGGCCGGCGGACAGATGCCGATACCTGTTCGTAAACGCACAGAAAGACAGGAACAGGTTGGAGGTGCTGCCGGAAGCACTCGGGCATTCCTCAGAGCAGCGCGAGCCTCCCGAAACCTGCACAGACGGAAGCTATGGAGTCTGCGAACCAGAGAGAGAGAGAGAGAGAAGCCTTCGCGCTCAATCCGACAGCACTTCGTCCTCGACTCTCCGCGATGCCCTTACTCTCCTCGTCTCCATCCTTTTATAGGCAAGGAAGGAGCCGTTTCCCCTTTACTCCCTACCTACCGAATCTACCTAGGATCTCCTATGTACAACTTAAGGCGCACGTGCATGAAGAGTCGGTTTCTACGCTCCGGTACACCGATTCCGCTTGTGGACGGTTTTCTTCACGACAGCGTAGTGTGTTGAGAGATCTCGAATAAGTCGATTGAGAAAATGACCTTCTTGGTCGTTGACGAACTCAATTGGACAACCAAATAGATGCCATAAGTATTCGTAAATGAATTTCACAGTAGACATGGTCGTGTTGTCACGAAGCTCCTTCGCTTCGACCCATTAGGTGCAATAATCGGTCGCGACAATGATATATTTATTTCTTGTCCAAGCCACGATCAGTTTGAATGGGCCGACGAAATCTAGGCCCCTCATCTGGAAAAGTTCTAGCGGAAGAATCGGTTGGTGAGGCATTCGGGCTTGCTCGGTAGGTTGGCCCATGCGCTGGCATAAATCACATTGCCTACAGAATTTGTGGATGTCTTTTTGTATGGTGGGCCACCATAAGACACTTTGCCAAATCTTCCAAGCCGTGGCGTGTCTAGCATAGTGTCCCCCGACTATTCTGTAATGTGCTTCTCACAAGATAGTGTCCTTTTCGAACTACCGCACCACTCGACACCAAAGTCCCTCCGAACCCTTGTGGTAGAGTGTATCCGTGAAGAGGCAAAAATTTCAGCTTTGGACAGCTAACCGCTTCTTGGCATCGAGGGGCAAGTGTTCAGGTGGAATTCCCGTGTTGAGGAAGTGAATCATTTCGTTTATCCACCCATCCTTGGATTCAGCTATTTGTGTAGTAGTGTCGATACAGAAAATGTTGGCATCGGGAAGATCGTTGTATATGGTTTCAGCTGGTTCCCCCGGTTCAAGCCGACTCAGATGGTCGGTGATCACGTGTTGTACCCCTGGTCGAAGGTCTATGTCAAATTCAAATTCTTGTAGAAGTAGCATCCATCGTGCCAATATAGAAAGGCCGAGTGATCGATGTGGAACGTGAATTTGCGGCTTGGCAGATAGTGCCGAAATTTTGCGATGTTGTATATCATGCCAAGTGCTTCGTGTTCCGTTGTCGAATAGTTTTGTTCAGCCGTCGAAAGTCATATGCTAGCATAGTACATTGGCTGATACCAGTTTGGAGACGTCATCTACATGAGAGCGCTTCCGATGGCCATGTCGGAAGCATCAACGAAAACGTGGAAAGGTTGTGACCAATCGGGGGGTTGGACCACTGGTGTGTACGATAGGATAATTTTGAGGGATTTGTAGGTGTCGTTTTCTGTTTCCATCCATTGGAAAGGTACCCGATGCACCGTCGCGTGTAACAGTGTCATGAACTCGGCTAGGTATCATAGGATTCGACTGTGTCACCTAATTTGCCCCAAAAATCGGCTGAGGGCTTTTGCTGTGGTCAGATCCGAGCGTTCAAGATGGCCTAAACTTTGTCGGGGTCCATAGCGATCCCTTCATGGCTGACAATGTGTCCTAATAGAGCGCCACTAGAGACGTTAAATGCACATTTCGTAGGGTTTAAACTTAACCGAGATTTTCGGCAACGACCGAGGCAGAGGCATAACCAGTTGAGATGCTCTATTTGGCGGCCATAGACGGCAAAATCGTCGAGAAAGACTTGCATGAAGCCCGGGATGTAATCATTGAAAATTTTGGGGATGATACGTTGGAAAGTAGCTGGTGCCATCTTCAGTCCGAACATCATTACGACTGCCACAAAAACACCCCATTCTATTACGAATGTTGTCTTCTCTTGGTCGTCGGGGTGCATGCAAATCTGATCATAGCCACTGAATCCATCCAAAAAGTTATAGCGCTATGCCCTGCCACAACGTCTAGCACACCATCTATGAAGGGAAGAGGGGATGTGTCAGTGATGGTCGCGGCATTCAGTTTTCGGTAGTTGACGCAAACCCTAATTTGTCTGTTTTTCTTCGGGACGACCACGATAGGGCTTAACCATGTTGCCCTTTTGACTGGTTGAATGAACCCCACCCTAAGGAGTTTGTTGATTTCCTCCTTTACTCTTGCCGCATAATTGGGATTCATTTGGTAGCAACGTTGTTGTATAGGTTGAGCATCCTATTGTAGATGGATCTGGTGCTGATAGTATTGCGGGTCTAACCCCTTCATGTTGTTGTACGACCATGCAAAAAAATCCTGAAATTATGTGAGCAACCCAACCAGTTCGTTTGCTATTTTCAGTGTTCGTGGATCCGTGGTGGTGCCGAGATTAATCTTGTACAGTGTTGATGCCTTCACACATTGAGAGATGGCAAGCTCACGTTCGAGTGCTTCGCGTGCATATCGTAATTCTTCGACCGACTTTAGATCGGGTTCTCAATCAATATCTTTCTCTTCTTTTGGCTGGCTCAGACACAAAAAGACTGATGGTTGTTACAATATCGATATCGAACAACAGAATAATCGTCGGGTGGTCCTCTAAGAAGTGGTCGACTTCCTCGTCAACGAGTCCATCGAGCATGTGAACGGCCTCCACGTATAATGGAGTGGTGTCTTGCTTGTGTGGTATGAATGTGCTCCTCCGTGATAACACGAACCTTGGTTTTCCCACACCGGAACAAGATCATATTTCGCTGCCTATGCTGCTTAATGTTGGCCATGCGTAACCACGGACGACTGAGCAACATAGGGTAAGCGCCAGGGGCGTCAAGATGTAACTCCACTGCTGAAATCATGAAGGTATGGCCTCCCAGAATAAAGTCGAGGTGTCGAATTAAACCCATTGGCCGGACAGATCATGTATTTGCCATATGGAGCCAAAACGGGCATGGCTCCCATTCGGAGATGCTGAGATCACGACACGTGGCTTCGCTAATGACATTGATGTTATGAAGGCGTTCCGGCTCTTCTTAGTGCACAACAGATCATGATGTGCAAGATCGTTTATCTTCAAGAGAGAAAGGAAAGGGGGGAAGGAGACTCACCTCTATAGCAGCCCAAAAACGTTCTATTTCATTACATAGAGAAAACCTCTCTTGTCTGTTTTCTCTTCTCTACTCTCTCTTCTTACTTCACTCTTCTCCACACTCTTACTTTTTTACCTAAGTATATAAGTGACTTACATATTCAGCCAATTGGAGTTGCTAAATAGTTGTGAACGGATAAATGGTTGTTTTACCTATATGTCCAATAGTAGCTAATTTCCTAATAGCTACTATGGAAGATCTTAGATACCAATAAGCATCACATTGCTTTTGTTGCGCTTGATTCTTAACACTCCCCCTCAAGCTCAACTTATCCATTCTTCAGATCATCTTCAGTCTTCTTTCCTTCATGCTTTCCAACTATCATACTGATGCTTATAATCCCATCATGTCTCTAAACTGTGTATGTTTTTCTATGCTTAGGCCCTTCGTAAGAATATCATCCACTTGCTGATTTGTACTCACATACAGCAGATCCACTTCTTCATCAATCACTTTTTCTCTAACAAAGTGATAATGCACTTCAATGTGCTTTGTTCTTGCTTCGACCAAATCCCATTTCGGCTTTTCAACCGATTTCGGCCAACCGACTCTCGTTTTGGCTTTTCGGCCAATATCGGTAAGCCGACTCATTTCGGCTTCTCAACCGATTTCGGCTAGCCGACTCCCCCACAAGGAGGGACAATCTTACATAACAAACTCCCCCTTCACTCCTGTAGGGGGAGAGTCAACCAAACCAGTCTTTTGCTGGCACGCAACAAGTTTTTCCATAGACAAGACTTTAGTAAGCATGTCTGATCCATTTTTGTCAGTGTGGATCTTCGCTAAGACAAACTCATTTTCTTCCACTCTCCTCAATGATACCTTCTTTGAATGTGCTTTGTACGAGAGTGATAGGCAGCATTCTTAGCGAGATGAATAGCACTCTGATTATCACAATGAAGTAGGAATGTTTCTTGTTTCATTCCTAGTTCACTTAGGAAATCTCTCATCCAAATCAATTCTTTTTTGGCTTCCACTGCAGCCATATACTCAGCCTCCATGGTTGATAAAGCCATAGCCTTTTGCTGCAATCTTTATTGCCAAGATACACGAATTTTACGTACTATGGTCATAATGATGGATTGGATGATGCCCTTGCCCAATGTCATTAACTCATCGAAATTGAGTCGGAGGTTATTACATTACTTTAGATTTTGCGATAGAATTGGTTAAGGAGTGATTGCTCATCCTAGTTGATATGGTAAGTGAGTTGATAAAACTTTGATGAATAAAGCAAGAACCCAAGTGTCACATAGATGGAGAGCCTTGTTACACTTTATAGATTTTGATAATTGAGGTCCTTCATTCATAAGATTCATCAAAGATGGCTTCCAAAATCAGTGAGAAAAGCAAGTCTCACCATGCGAGACAAATTAAGTTTGTGTGGGCTTGGTTTGGGAGAAGTGGATGAAACCCACAAGCTTGAAGTTCAAGGTAACTTTGAGGTTTGAGGTTTGAGTTTGGCAATGATTGTGTGAAATTTTGCAAGCCCATCAATTTTATCTAGGAAACTTAACTTTGGTTCCAATTGGTGTACCTCAACGAGACCAAGATATGGCACATTGTGTGTGTGGAGGGAGGGGGGGGGGGTGCAAGCTTGAAGTTCAAGGTAACTTTGAGGTTTGAGGTTTGAGTTTGGCAATGATTGTGTGAAATTTTGCAAGCCCATCAATTTTATCTAGGAAACTTAACTTTGGTTCCAATTGGTGTACCTCAACGAGACCAAGATATGGCACATTGTGTGTGTGGAGGGAGGGGGGGGTGGGTGGTTGGGGGATGGAGATCAATATTTCCTTTTCTAAAAGGTCATTATTTTTGCTAAGATTAGGGATTAAAGTTACAATATTTGTAATGATTTCACTTAACTAAAAGGTGAAGTAGAGTTACAATATTTCACATGATTGCACTCAACTCAAAGGACAGGTACATCAAATATGAATGACATCTAAGTAATGGGCAAGATACATGGACAATGAAAACACTTAATTATATTATTATTAAATCTATGTGAGAGACACGAGTACAATGGTACCTCAATCGAGTGGTGCCATGTTAAGAGTCTATTACTAATCAATAGACCAAAGTAAAGTAAAAAGGAAAATAGATTGGATAGAAGAACCCGTTCCACCCAACCATCCCCGAGCTATGATCTAGACATAGCCAACCTACCACCAACGTCCCATATCACTAATACCTTGGAAGAGATAAACACGATCGTTGAGACGAAAGCCTATCCCGCACCACCGGTGTCTAAGACTACTAGCAACCTTCTGATGTAATGTGCTTATGAGGGTAGCTAAGACTCATATTTATACCTTTCCTAGGCCCCTTCAATAGATGTGCCTTTCTAAATGGGTCTCCATTCATTGGTTGCCCAAATCATGATAGTGCATGCACCTATCATTCCTTCTATACAATCACATTAGCCCCTTTTTTAACATTAGTGAACATACCCTTCACTAATGTAAAAATTAGTGACCTACCCTCACCAACGTTATGTGTACATAACATGCCACCACCACAGGGGGGGTAGTTAGTAGTGGTACATGCATAAACAAGTGCATGTTCATTTGGACGGACAGCGGGAAATGCGATCAATAACACGTGGAGTTGGGTCTGCGGGCAAGCAAACATTCCCCCACACAAGTAGATTGAATAGGAGTTGGCCGGCTTCTTTTTTTCTAAAATAAATTCCGATTCGCTAGAGAGAGATCAATTGCTTGCTTGCTTGCTTGCTTGCTGTAAATGGCCAACTCGTCAGGCTCATGACCTGAAGACTGCGGGTTCAAACCCTGCCCCCGCACTACATGTTGTCAACAGTAAAAAAGCAAATGAAGATTATTGTATAATAATCCATGCTTAAGAATGGGAAACTAACGTGACTATTCATATTGTCAATTCGTTATCATTCGTGTTGTCAATGAGACGGTGACATTCCAATGA